>NC_062534.1:11959391-12179391 GCF_022655615.1 Tachysurus fulvidraco
AACAAAAGAGCCCAGAAAGACTTCTAAAGAGATCCAAGGTGAACCTCATGCTCAAGGAACATCTGTCGTTGTTTGTGTAGTGGCAGGTTGTGGCCACCTGATGGGGCCTGGGGTCTAAGAGGTTAGACAACAATTGGAATAGAAGAAATAAAAGTTTATCTGATATTATCCGGTGCGTTGTGTCCTTGAATACCGAGTTAGAGGAACAATACATGGTGTCAGAAATAGCTAACCCACGACAGACAGAGTCTAGTGCCACAGCTGAGAACCTGGAGCGGTTTAATGGTGTGAGTGATAATCTCTGGAGCAAGACAGAGCGAGTCAGCAAGAGCTAGCAACAGGCTAGCGGCAAGACAGAAAACTTTATTACCTCTGTAAATATGCTAGCTGAACATTGCAAATATGGCATCTTACGTGAGGAAATGATCTGGGATAGGATCGTAGTTGGCATACGTGATGCTAAATTGTCTGAGAAACTGCAGCTCAACCCGAATTTGGATTTAGCTACAGCTATAGTTCAAGTGAGGCAGCATGAGGAAGTAAAAAAGCAACAAGCTGTTCTGCGGTCAGCTGATTCGCCAGGACATGTAGATGCACTTTCCCATAATAGTAAGAGACAGGTTCAAAGAAAAAAATCTTTCCAACGTGGAAGCCATTATCAGCCTCGGTCTACCTCAACTAAGTCAAAACAGTGCGGGAAGTGTGGCAAAACTCCAAAACATTCATGGACTGAATGCCCAGCAAAAGACGTTGAGTGTAGAAAATGTCAAAAGAAGGGACACTTTGCGGCTGTGTGCAGATCAGTTCAAAAGCTTGATTCAATTGAAGAGGATGGTGGAGCAGCTTATAATGGGGCTGTTGACTATCCACAGTCATCCACATGGACTGAAATACTTACCATAAACGGTAGCCCATTGCGTTTTAAAGTAGACACGGGTGCGTCTGTGACTGCGATCCCAGAATCAGAATTCACACTGGATAGATATGGCAGACACTCAGCGTCGCGCAGACTGCTACTGGGTCCTGCTGACCAACCTCTGGATGTTAAAGGGCAAGTTTATGCAGTCATTCAGAGAGGGGACAAAAAGATTGAGGAGGAGGTGTTCATTGTGAAAGACTTGACCACACTCTTGTTGGGTCTTCCTGCTATCCGCCGACTACAGATGATCCCCCAGCTCAATAGCATTGATGATGCAGAGACTCACTTTCGCTCAACTTACCCAGATGTATTTAAAGGGCTGGGTAACCTTAAGGGGGAGTACAAAATTAAGCTGAGAGACAATGCGACACCCTATGCCCTCTCTGCGCCGAGACGTGTAGCTATTCCTCTCTGGGCCAAAGTCAAAGAGGAACTAGACAGGATGGAGAAGATGGGAGTCATAGCCCGTGTTGAAGAACCGACAGAATGGTGTGCGGGTATGGTTCTGATAGTGAAGTCGTCAGGGAAAATTCGTATTTGCGTGGACTTAACCCAGCTGAACGAGAGTGTCGTCAGAGAGAGATATATCCTACCGGCAGTGGACGAGACACTGGCCAAGCTGGAAGGAGCCAGAGTTTTTACAAAGCTCGATGCAACATCAGGCTTCTGGCAGGTGCCACTCCACAAAGACTCAATGCTGTTGACCACGTTCATAACTCCAGAGGGGCGCTATTACTTCAAGAGGCTACCTTTCAGTATATCTTCGGCACCCGAACATTTCCAGAAGAGGATCTCTCAGCTGGTTGATGGTGTTGACGGGGTCCTATGCCATGCTGATGATGTCCTTGTTACAGGAAGAGACCGGGCAGAGCATGATGACAGGCTGCACAAGGTGTTACAAAAATTTAGAGAGGCCGGGCTCACGCTGAACGAGAAATGCCAGTTTGCTCTGACAGAAATCCGCTTTCTGGGTCATGTCGTAAATTATCAAGGCATCAGAGCAGACCCTGGTAAAATAAAGGCGATCCTTGACATGCCCGAGCCAAAGGATGTGGCAGATGTTCGCCGTTTCATGGGCATGGTAAACATTGTAGGCAAATTTACGCCACGCCTGCCTGATCTGACAAAGCCCATTCGTGACCTGTTAAGGACAGAGAGCAGCTGGACATGGGGGGCACCTCAACAGAAAGCATTTCTTGAAACAAAAAAAGTATTGGGGTCAGAGACGGTGTTAGCCCAGTACAGCCCAAATCACGAAACCATAGTATCAGCTGATGCCTCTTCATATGGATTAGGGGGTGTCTTGACACAAAAACAGACAGATGGTGAGTGGAGACCTGTTGTTTTCATTTCTAGAAGTCTGACCAAAACTGAATCAAGATATGCTCAAATAGAAAAGGAGGCTTTAGCTGTGACCTGGGCATGTGAGCACTTGCAAGGATACTTAAGTGGACTGGATTTTACCATAAGGACTGACCACAAGCCACTCATAACACTTCTGAAGTCCAGAGCATTGGATGACCTCCCACCAAGAATTATCAGATTCAGACTCAGGCTGCTCAGATTTACTTTCAACATCATCCATGTCCCAGGTAAAAACCTGATAATGGCTGATACCCTGTCCAGAGCACCTCTTCCAGCCACAGCTTCAGAGACAGAGCTAGACTTGGAAAGGGAATGCAAAGCTTATCTGGACAGTGTAGTAGACAGTTTGCCAGCCACACCAACAAAGCTGGAACAGATTAGGAGTGCACAAACTTCAGATGATATCTGCAAACGTCTCAGCCGATACATTGCAAATGGCTGGCCGAAACACAGACGAGATGTGCATGAGCAGCTGCTACCCTACTGGCCCATCGGTCAGCCCTGCACGAAGGAAGAGGACTACTCATGAGAGGAGAGAGACTTATAATCCCTGAATGCATGAGACCTGACATCTTGCAGAGATTGCACCAGGGGCATCAAGGTATCAACAAATGTCAAGCTAGGGCCAGAGAATCGGTCTGGTGGCCAGGTATCACATCTGCAGTAAAGAAAATGGTTGAGCGATGCGAGATTTGTGCAAGTGAAGCTCAAATACCAGCTGAGTCTCTCCTCACGACTGAACTCCCGAGTAGACCATGGCAGAGAGTCGCGGCTGATCTTTTCCAATGGCAGAATGGAACTATTTAGTCATGATAGACTATTTCTCTCGCTATATTGAAGTTTGCTCCCTACAGGGCAGCACATCAGCAAAACAGACCATTGCCAGATTTAAAGCAGCGTTTGCCAGATACGGATGTCCAGAAGTGCTGGTCACGGACAATGGTCCTCAGTTCTCCTGTGATGAATTCGCTCAATTTGCACAGGACTATGACTTTACCCATGTGACAAGCAGTCCATGTTACCCCCGAAGCAATGGGGAGGCGGAACGGGCTGTCAGAACAGTGAAGTCCCTTTTAGCAAAAGAGGGTGATTTCCACAAAGCTCTGCTGGCCTACAGAGCCACTCCATTGGCGCATGGGAGCTCCCCAGCACAACTACTGATGGGGAGGAGAATCAGAACACCGGTTCCAGTGTCACCAGAACAGTTACAACCACAGTGGCCTGATCTTGTCAGATTCAGAGAAAAGGATCTAGCACTGAAACAGCTACAGGAACAAACATTCAATCGCAGACACCGTACTCAATCCCTACCACCTCTCCAGCCGGGACAGCATGTATGGATCAAACCTACAAGCATGAGAGGGACAGTTCTTAATACTGCAACTACACCACGGTCTTATGAGGTAGAGACCCCGGATGGAAGACGGCTGCGGCGCAACCGTTCACACCTCAGGAAAGTTCCGGTGCCTCCTGCACCAGGAGAAGAGATAATGACTAGGTCAAGGAGGCTGTCTAAGGCTCCTGAGAGACTAGACCTTTCAATGTGAAACACATGCATAAACACCACAGAGTAAAAGAAAAAGGAGTCCTAATTTTCGTTGGAAACGTTAAATGTTTATTAGGAAATACATGTTTGATGTGTTGAAGTTTACATTAAGATTAAGTCTTCATAAATGGCTACTGTGAGGTAAAATGTCTTCTGTTAGTTTCTCCAGTTAAACCTTTAATTTAAATAAAGGATTTGAAGTAATCCATAAAGTTATATAATAAGTGAGTTAGATAATGGAGTAGCTATACTGTTAAATGTATGCCACTATTTTAAAGTTATGTTGAAACAAGTATGCTTTGACCTAAAGGGAGGAGATGTAGTGGCAGGTTGTGGCCACCTGATGGGGCCTGGGGTCTAAGAGGTTAGACAACAAGTGGAATAGAAGAAATAAAAGTTTATCTGATATTATCCGGTGCGTTGTGTCCTTGAATACCGAGTTAGAGGAACAATACAGTTTGAGCCAAAGTGGACTACATGGGAGATGACCAAGAAGGACACAAATTGTAAAAAAGGTAGACTGGAATATGCCAAATATGCCAAATTATCCATATACATATCCAATATCCATGTTGACAAGCCACAAAGCTTCTGGGAGAATGTCCTATGGACAGATGAGACAAAAATGGAACTTTTTTGCAAAGACACATCAGCTCTATGTTCACAGACGGAAAAATGAAGCATATCAAGAAAAGAACACTGTCCCTACCGTGAAACATGGAGGAGGCTCTGTTATGTTCTGGGGCTGCTTTGCTGCATCTGGCACAGGGTGTCTTGAATCTGTGCAGGGTACAATGAAATCTGAAGACTATCAAGGGATTCTTCAGAGAAATGTGCTGGCCAGTGTCAGAAAGCTTGGTCTCAGTTGCAGGTCATGGGTCTTGCAACAGGACAAAAACCCAAAACACACAGCTAAAAACACCCAAGAATGGCTAAGAGGAAAACATTGGACTATTCTAAAGTGGCCTTCTATGAGCCCTGACCTCAATCCTATTGAGCATCTTTGGAAGGAGCTGAAACATGATGTCTGGAAAAGACACCCTTCAAACCGGAGCAGTTTGTTCATGAGTGGGCCAAAATACCTGCTGAGAGGTGCAGAAGTCTCATTGACAGTTACAGGAATCATCTGATTGCAGTGATTGCCTCAAAAGGTTGTGCAACAAAATATTAAGTTAGGGGTACCTTAATTTTTGTCTAGGCCTGTTCCAGGATTTTTTTATTTTTTTTAATAATTCCATTGAAGCATGGTTGAAAAGCAATGTCTGAATTTCATTGGTTAACATTTCATAGAATTTTTATTTATTACTGTTGTCAGATTAAAGTTTTTTTCTGTGACCATTGTGAGTTTTTCTTTCATTGACCAAAGGGTACCAACAATTTTGTCCACATGTGTAAAGCTAAAAATTTGATTAAGTTATCTTACAATGTAAGGATCTTTCTTTAAGGAATAACTCACAGTTAAAGAAGGGGGATGTAGAAAATTCTCCTGTATCTCAAAATAAAGGTATATTTGTTAAGCTTAATAACTTAACAAATGATCCATAACTTTAAGTTGTCATAGCCACATAAATTGCATCGTGTGCAAACTATTGCAAACATTGTAAGACAAAAGACAGTGCAAACAGACAATACACAAGACTACAGTACAAATACACAAAATACGAAATAGCACTGACCAGTAGCAATTCTGTATATTACACAATACAATGTGCAAAAATATAGGATTCGAGGAGAGTCCAAGTAAACATATACACTTATGTAATTTAGCAGTTTGGTGAGGTATTGAAATGTGGTGTGCAAAACACCAGTTGAGTGAATTATTTGATTTTGTACACTTCAGTGCAGTTCACACAGCTGAATGTGTGTGTGTGTGTTTGGTAGAGTTGAGTTCTCTTTGTTGAGGAGTCTGATGGCTTGTGGGAAGAAACTGTTGCATATTCTAATTGTGAGGGCCCAAATACTTCTGAACCCTTTTCCAGCTGGCAAGAGGGTGAAGAGTGAGAGTGAGGGATGTTTGTTTTGTGCATACAGTGTGTGGTGTAAATGTTCATGACAGAGTTGAAGAGAGCCCCCAGTGATCTTATCAACTACTTCACTATCCACTACAGGGTTTTGTGATCTGATATGGTACAGTTCATAAAACAGACAGTGATGCAGCTGTTCAGGGTGCTTGGTGGTCCATCTGTAAAATGTGCTCAGGATGGGTGCAGAGAAATGTGCTTTCTTTATCCGTTGTATGAAGTAGACACACTGCTGTGCGTTCTTACCGACGAAGCTGGTGTTGAGTGATCAGGTGAATTTCTACACCATGAACTGCAAGAAATTTGGTGCTCTTGACAATCTCCATGGAGGATCTGTCGATGTTCAGTGGAGATTGGTGACTCTGTGCTTTCCTGAAGTCAACAAGCATCTTATTCATTTTGTCCAGGGTTGTGTCATCGGCAAACTTGATGATGAGGTATGAGCTGTGCATTGCTACACAGTCATGAGTCAGCAGAGTAAACAGCAGTTGTCTGAGCACAGAGCCTTGGAGGTCCCTGTGCTCGGTGTGGTTGTTCTGGAGATGCTCTTCCCGATCCGAAATGTCTGAAGGCTCCCAGTCAGGAAGTCCAAGATCCAGTTGCAGAGGGAGGTGTTCAGGCCCAGTTTCTCAGTTAGCTGCTGACGGATGATGGTGTTGAATGCTGAACTGAAGTCAGTGAACAGCATTCATAGGAGACGGTCATGGAAATGGCATCATCTGTGGAGTTATTTGGTTGATATACAAACTGCAGGGCATCCAGTGAAGGTGGTAGCTGGGCCTTGATGTGCCTCATGACGAGCCTCTTGGATCACTTCATCATGATGGATGAGTGCGATGAGACTATAGTAATTGAGGGAGGACATTGTAGAGTTCTTTGGCAGAGGGGATGATGGTGGTTGTCTTGAGGAATGTAGGAACAATGGCAACATCCACTAGGTGTTCTGCACAGTCCCCAGGAAATGGCCTTCCTTGTTGCTACATTGTTGTGCACCTCTAAACAAGCGACATCGTTTAGCAGATCTGGAAGATGTGTCACTGTTACAGGCAGGTGAATCTGTTCTTCCATCCTTAATTTTTCTTACCTCCTTCACTGTGCCTGCTATTCTGGATATACTTGTTTGTATTGCAAAAGGGGATAGCTTTAGGAAATGCATGTAAGGTACTGTAAATTCTAAGAGTATAAGTTTCTGCCTGTTCTTGCTTTTTTTCTAGGAGTCACAGCCAGTATCAGAGTCGTAATTTAGGTTTTGATATATGATTCTTCAATTATTTTTTTGGGAGTCATGTCACTTAATTCCATCACCCCTGCCCCCACCTACCTCAGAGTCCCCAGGGAATGCAGAAAGATATAATTATTTGGTTACACACCATAGATACAGGGGTCAAATACTCAACCAAAGAGAACTAGAAGTTCATATTACCTTATTTATCCTAGGCCTGCATCCTCCAGCACATGACTTAACCAACCAATAGAGTACAAATTTCAAGATTAATATTAGATATATTTAGTTCACAATGTGTATGTATTTATCCCCCAATGAACAAGTCTGAGGGGACTTAGGCAGCAGTCACAAGGAAAAACTCCCTTAGATGATAAAGGAAGAAACCTTGAGAGGAACCAGACTCAAAGAGGAACCCATTATCATATGGGTGACACTGGAGGATGTGATTATAAATATACAGTCATACAAATGTTGTATGGATGTAAAAGATCACATGGAATTCACATCTCCTCTATAGTATCGCAGAGTCCGACTGAAGCTGGTAGATCTCTAGATGCCTAGGGTTCTCACAGAGTTGCCCTCATCTCAGTGGAGGTCCAAAATCTTTATCACATGGAAGACGATCGGAGCTGGTGCAATTTCTGGATGCATCGGGATGGCTAGAAAGAGAGAAGCATTGGAGAAGGATTAACATATCTGCTGTTCATAAAATGTGCAAGTCTGATGTAATAGTGCACAATATTATGGGATGAATTATGTGTACACCTGACTAAATAGAGGAGTTTTTAATCTACATTTGAACTTGGAAAGTGTGTCTGAACCCCAAACACTATCAGGAAGACTATTCCAAAGTTTGGGAGCTAAATAAGAAAATGCTCTACCACTTTTAGTAGACTTAGATATTCTGGGAACTACCAGAAGTCCTGAGTTTTGTGATCTCAGAGAGCGTGAAGGATTGTAACGTGCTAAAAGACTAGTTATATATGTAGCAGAGCGGTAAGGGAAAGAGTGTAACCCTTCTATATAAAAAAATCATAAAATACCCACAAAAGGCCCCTTGGGGCACAACATTTGACTATGCCATATTTGACTATGGCTATCTGGACAATTTTCAATCTGGTTTCCGCCAGCATCATAGCACAGAGACAGTGCTCATAAAGATAATAAATGATATTCGCTTAAACTCAGGTAAAATCTAATAAAATATTAGATTCAGGTAAAATATCAGTGCTGGTGCTACTAGATCTTAGTGCTGCCTTTGACACGGTAGATCACACTATACTCTTACATAGACTGGAAAACTGGGTAGGGCTTTCTGGGATGGTCCTCAAATGGTTTAAATCATACCTAAAAGGGAGAGGTTACTATGTGCACATAGGTAACTATAAATCTGAGTGGACATCCATGACATGTGGAGTCCCACATGTCTCAATTCTTGCACCGCTTCTCTTTAATCTGTATATGCTCACAATTGATCAAATAATGAAAAAGAACCAAATTGCTTACCACAGCTATGCAGCGTCAACACTTCCTCCAGTTAAACAAAGACGGAACTGAAGTCATTGTATTCGGAAATAGAGATGAAACTCTCAAGGTTAACACACACCTTGACTCTAGGGGTCTAAAGTAGTCATGTGAAAGCGATAAGCAAATCAGCTTACTACCATCTCAGAAATATAGTCAGAATTAGATGTTTTGACTTAGAGAAACTTGTTCATGCTTTCATCACCAGCAGGGTGGATTATTCCATTGGACTCCTTACTGGGATCCCCAAAAAGACCATTAGACAGCTGCATCTCATACAGAACGCTGTTGCCAGAATTCTGACCAGAACCAAAAAATCTGAGCACATCGCTCCAGTCCTCAGGTTCTTACACTGGCTTCCAGTTACATTTAGAATAGATTTTAAGGTATTGTTACTCGTTTATAAATCACTTCATGGCTTAGGACCGAAATACATTACAGATTTGCTAATTGAATATAAACCAAGCAGACTACTCAGATCATTAGGATCAGGTCAGTTAGAGATACCAAGGGTTCACTCAAAACAAGGTGCATCAGCATTTAGTTATTATGCCACTTATAGCTGGAATCAGCTTCCAGAAGAGATCAGATGTGCTTCAACAGTAGACACTTTTAAATCAAGATTAAAAACACATCTGTTTAACTCTGCATTTACTGAATGAGCACTGTGCTGCTTCACACTGACTGTACTTTTTATCCAAATCACTTTTACTCCTGTTTTATTCTTTTAAACACATTTTAAACTGTTTTTATTAAAATCACATTTATTTTCTTTAATTGTTCTTTGTTTTTATTATGATTTTATCGTGTGTTTCTTATTTTTCATATTTATATTTTTTTCTCTCTTATAAATTGTTTTCTCATTTCTATGTAAAGCACTTTGAATGACCTCTTTGTATGAAATGTGCTATACAAATAAACTTGCCTTGCCTACGCCACCCCTGAAATTATAAGAGGAACAGTCCCAAAAGGTCACAGGTTCGTTACCTAATAATGAGCAAGAGACAAGGGCACGAGAATAATAAACCTTTATTTTTAAACTTAATGCAGGACTAAGATTCTCAAAAAAAAATTAAATCTTCAGTCACTTATAACACGAAATCAAACACAGAACACAAGACAACATACTTTAGATGACCAGACCTTTCAAGAGCAAAAGGAGATAACATGACCCAGCTACAAACAGTGTCAAGCCAAACCACTCACTCACAAACTCACACGTGTGGAAGGTACAAATCAAACACAGCACACAGTGTAAAAGACACCCTCAACTGGTACAGCAATTATCTTCTCCCGCTCAAAGATGACCCACCCAACACAAGTATATCGAAATTAAACCCATGAAACAAAACAAAAGAAACTAAATGCAAAAACACAGACATTCCAAAACCCAAACAAAAACAGTAATTTCTCTCAAATTACTCACAATATAAATCAAACAAAATAATACTAATCACTAATTAAGCCACCAAAAGAAACCAAATAGGAGGCAAAGGAGGCAAAAGACCTATTTGTTGACAAATAAGATGGTATCGGTTAATAATAGTTAGTGAACTCACTAATACATATTTTGTACATGCAGATTTAATAGTGCATACTGTACTTCAAGTCAAGCGGGACCAAAGGAGAAATAATGGTGGTATTAAATCACGTACAACAAAAGAAACAGACAAAATATATAGAGAGGAGTTACAAGACAAGTAACAAAATCAAATAAAAAAACAAAACTAAGACATTGACTAAGCGACTCGAAGTTAAATGCCTCAGCAGAGTGAAGAGTTCACATAAAACATACACAGAGCTGCCGACTGAAACACCGGCACACGGAGTGAAGCCCGGTTGCGTTGAATTCGACCCACAAAGGTATTCTCAGAGGCAAAACAGCAGCGCAGTCATACCCATGGACTTAACCCTCTCATCCCCCAGAAAGTGGTCGGACAACCAGACCATCCTGCCGAGCATATAACAGTATGTTATTAAAAATAAATGAATAAACCGATGCAAACAGGGACCGAAATAATACGTACCAGAGATTAGCAGTTGTAACTCTCACAAAACGCAATAATCTTCACTAGATTGAATTTTCTTGTTCACAAACTGGATGCCAACCCACACTGAAATTATGCCACAGGTAAATTTCAGTACACCAGTTTGTATAAAACAAAAGTAACGCACATACCTGAGATAGCAGACAGCCCACACCAACAACAGCGGAACAATATTGTCCTATAGTGTTAAACAAAGCATATGAGTAGGCACGCATATAAACTTTGCCGGACAGGTTACCACGCTGTTAAACACACATACCTGGAGAAAACCATGAATGGGGTCTCACGAGAGAGCGGTGCCAAAAATGATGTATAGCCAGGTAACCCAAAACCTGCCTTTATATAAATTATTCACTCACGTGACCCAACAAGCAAATAATCTCACAAGCCTTGTACGTAAGTAGCAGCAGTTTGTAATCAATTCTAAACTTAACAGTTAGCCAGTGTAGAGATGATAAAATTGGGGTTATATGATCATACTTTCTTGTCCTGTAAACTGTAGCCTATTTATTAAAGATGCAGGACAACCACCTAGTTATGCATGAACTAGCTTCTCAGCATCAGATACAGACAGGATGTTTCTCAGCTTGGAAATATTTCTAAGTTTGAAGAAGGCTTGTCTAATATAACATCCAGGTCTTTCACTGTCAAGCTACTAGTAACAGTACATCCCTCTGAATGGAAGTTGAATTGTAAGAGTTTCTGTGCACTGGTTTTTGGACCGATAAGTAGTATTTCTGTCTTATCAGAGTTTAACAACAGAAAATTACAGCTCATCCAATCAATTATCTCTCTAACTCACTGAGTTAATTTGGACAATCTAGCTATTTCATCTGGTTTTGATGAGATATATAACTGTGTATCATCAGCATAACAATGGAAATTAATCCCATGTCTTCTAATAATGTTCCATAATGGAAGCATGTATATCAAAAAAAGCAGAGGTCCTAAGACTGATCCTTGAGGGACCTCATAATTAACTGCCAATAAACTGTAGGATTCACCATTTAATTCTACAAAATGGTATCGATCAGACAGTTAGGATCTAAACCAACTTAAAGCCTGTCCATGAATACCAGTGTAATTTTGTAAGCAATCTAGGAGAATGTTGTGATCTATAGTGTCGAATGCAGCACTAAGGTCAAGTAGAACTAATAGGGACATACAGTCTTGGTCCGGAGCTAAGGACAAGTCGTTCGTTAATTTCACAAGTGCAGTTTCTGTGCTGTGATGGGGCCTGAAACCTGACTGAAACTCTTCAAGGATATTGTTGTCCTGTAAGAAGTAGCTCAGTTGAACAGACACAACCTTTTCTAGTATTTTAGACATAAATGGAAGATGTGAAATAGGTCTGTAATTTGATAGTTCATTAGGATCTAAATTAGGATTCTTAATGAGGAGCCTAACTGCCAACTTGAAAGATTTAGTGACATAACCTAAAGATAGCGATGAGTTAATAATGTTAAGAAGAGGCTCACCGGCATTATGTAACACTTCTTTCAGTAATTTAGGTGGAATGGGGTCTAGTGAACAAGTTGAGTGTCTGTACACGGTCGCCAGAGTAAGAGACATCAGTGATTTTTTTTGTGCATGTGCGAGAGTGTAACATTAAGAACAAGCTCTTCAAAAGAATTAAATCTATACTGTGTTCTCTGGGTAACAGTAAGGAAATCACAGGAAGTGTGCACATTATGAGGAAATGGTCTGTGATGTCATCACTTTAAGGTACAATATCTATATTATACCTCACCAGTCTGACGAGGCTCATGTTTATAGATATATCCTGACAGGGTATACTCATTTAGACTTATGTAATCATTTGGTTTAATCCAAGTTTCAGTAAGGTAGAGTGCAGTAAGGCTATTTTCTGAGATGATTTTATTTACAACAGGGGTTCCCAACCTTTTTTGTGCCAGGGTCCAGCTTATTCATAAAAAAAAAAATCCAGGGACCAGTTGTCAATTTTAATGCCTCAATTTCAAGATGCATCGTTTGGAACATATCACTGTGTAAAACAGTAACAGCTTATCATTTAATTGCATATAATGAACATGGTGGCAACAAACTTGTAGGAATATACCAATCTTTTTAAACTTTCAGACCGGTTCGCAAAATGCTTCCCCTTTCTCCCATACAATTAGGTCTACTTCAAACGCAACTTATGCAGCACTCACTCACTAGCAGGTGGCAGTAATGACAAATTGTATGAAAATACCAGTCCATTTCACCTGTCAAATCTCTCCAGAACCACTAAAGACAATCGCTTCAACAGCAACTTAGTGTTTTCACTCACCACCAGGTGACAACAAAGGATAATTGTATGAAAATAAGAGCCAGTTTCAACTGTCAGACAGTTTTAGGATATAATAGCAAACACACAGTGATTTCAGCCAATAAGTTTTAAAAGTATAAAATTAGAGATTAAGCTTTAACCTTTAACAAAAAATACCAGACTGATGTTGAGGATATCAAAACTTGCCGCTGAGCGTCCAACTCACGTTTTTTTTTTTCGAAAAACTCCTCCGTTTTGTCTTTGGGAGTTGGGTGTTTGGTGGTTAAGTGCCGCTGACGTTTTGACGGCTTCATTGCCGTTTTTCACCACAAATAACACACAACGGATTTGGCACCACGGAATCGCTTGTTGTCATAAATCCATACCTAATGTATGAGGTATCGTATTTACGATTGAAGCTTGACTTTTTTCTCTCTCGCTATTTTCGAGTTGGTCATCTACTTTCCTTTTACCAGAACTGCCCGCAATGAAATTAGCCATTGAAGTTGGCTGACGCCCGCTCATCTCTCCACATACTTCGGTCACTTCAGGTGCTCCGCGCTTTTTTTGCAGTCCGTTCAGATACGACACGTTGCTAAGCAATCGCAAGGCGCTCAAAGAAACACATTTTAATATATTTATTGTTTATGTTTTGGATTAAATAACATGACATGAAATAGCACTTAAAAAAAGACAATTATTCTTATTATAAAAAAAATTCTTGGAATATTTCAAGGCCCGGTACTAACTTGTCCACGGACCGGCACCGGTCCGGGGACCGGGGGTTGGGAATCACTGATTTACAATAAGTGCTTTGGGTGCACGTGATCTAATGTTCAGAAGCCCAAACTTTAGGAACTGTTTTTGATTGTTCCTTTGGCAATTTTCTGGTCTAATTACAGTAAGATTTGAGAACTTCTCATGCATTTACTTTTTGATCTCATTACTCGGGGAACAGACACAGTTTCTATAGGATGAGCAATGTTTGCATTTGTGTCAATGTGATGAGGTGAAGGATGGCTATTGAAATTTAGCTTTAAATCGTAGTTTACCAGTCAGAAGGTGTGCAGAGCCCTGGAAATGTGGTCCAAGAGGATCTCCATTCCAACTGTGCTGGGGTGAAGGCCATCAGCACAGAATAGCCTAGGACGCTCCCAGAAAATATTCCAGTTATCAATAAAGAGTAAATTCTGAGCCTGACACCATGACTGTAACCATTCATTTAAAGCAAAAAGTCTACTGAACCTTTTGATTCCATGCTGGTACTTGGAAAGCGGACCAGACACTATGGTCCTTGTCATGGGCACTGTGCTGCGAATCGTCTACCCGAGGGAGTTGAAGTCCCTCTTCAGGATCTCCGACTGCCTCAGGCTGGTGTCGTTCATTCTGGCATGAAGAACCACAGCTCCGGTGTTCCTGCTCATGACCCCAGGTAGACACGAGCACCAGGTAAGCAGTGAGTGCGAGCCTTACCTTTAGCCACAGTAGCACGGACGTGGTGAACGATGAAGTCTCCAATGATCACAGTTCAGGGTGGGCATCTCGACGACCGCTGGCGGTGGAGGGGGAGAGGTCCTTAAACGAGGCCTGGCTCGCATCTTCCGCTGCTGCACCCAGGGTACCCTGGCACCGGAGTGAACAGCACCTGGGCAGGCTGCTTCCTGGGCGCGCTGGGCCTGGACAGAGAAATACACGTAGTAGAGGTGGATGGAGTAGTATTTTCATGCCTGGATTTTACCAGAGACAGGTGAGCAACCAACTGGGAAGCTTCCAGCACGGCTTTCCGCTCCCGCAGCTCGGCCTGCTTCACCTGTAGGTCACAGATCTGCTTCCCCACGGCCTCCAGCTCCAGTTCTACCGAGTGCAGCTCGAACGTGTCCTCACCTGCACTCAAAGGCAGAGACACAAGCGACATGGTGTTATAGTGCAAGAACAACAGAGATAATTGGTGTGAGAAGGTGTACTAGCGGTAACTAGCTAGAAGCAGCCGCTAGAAAAACAAATAAAATGTTAGCGATATCAAAACGTATTTTGAGCAATTATTCGACTTTTAAGATGCTATTGCTATTGCTATTTTGTTCACACTTTGTAAAATATAAGGAGTTAAAGAATATGTGAAGTCTGATACAAAGCATTGTATAGTTGCAGCCATCCACATTCCAGGACCCTGGATCTCTACAACCACGGGTTGCAACTCACAGCATACGAGTCACCCCTGTAGCGATTTTGGCTCGCGAAGCAAGGTAAATATTTATAAGCAACTATAAAGTGTTATAGTGACTTCCAAATATTTTAACCTAAGTTGAAATTAACGGTACTGGAATTAACGTTACGCTTATTTGGTCTGTTCGTCCGCCGAACAGGCCGTGTAACCTTTATTAATTCTATGAAGGCGGTATCTTCCCGGCCAAGAAAGATTCGCTCTCCTTTTACTGTATACCGTAATTTAAATTAAATTAACTTAATAGAGCATGTAGTTCAGACCAGATATTGCAGGTACCTTAATTTGTGAGCGAGACTCAGAGACAAATCACGTGTGGCTCAAAATTATGACATTTAATGAATGAGACAAACACAACATAAAACTAACTACACAAACAAACAACAGAAATAAGGAAAACGAAAATGAAAATAAAATAAAGCAAAAGAAATTAAAATTGGGGAAAGGGAGGAAGAGACTGGAAAGAAGAAACTAGAGAAAGGAAGGAAAGGAGTGGCAAGCTTAGACTTCAAAATTAAATCACACCCTAACTGGGAAATCGTCACAGAAACTTAAATTCACATTAAGATTCAATGAAAGATTCCTACTTAAAATTACGCATCTAAATTGGTTGGTAGAGGAAACGGTTACTTGCATTGGCTTACTGCACAAGAGTCCGGATGCAACAGAGAAATCTCTGAAAAGTCAGTTAGGGTGGGGCCAGACGTTCTTCCAAGTTCTCCTGAAGATCAGAGCAGTTGTCGTTCTTGGAAGTGAAGCTTGCTGGAACTTCTTTGAAGGAAGATGGAGTCGTCTTGAAGCTGTTCCTGAAGTCTGACCACGGATTAGTGGTGTTTCTGACAATTTAATGGTCGCGAACTCCACCCATCTTTGGGGAGATAGCCAATGCTATGGCCTTAGATTTTGGAGGGAAAAGCTCCCTTTGTTTCAGGTGTCTGTGGGTGTGGTTTAGCTATCAAACTTTTAGATGACTTTAAAGTTTGATCCAGGGTGTATTAAGACGGTATGGCGCCTTTCGTGCTCAAATAAAATACACCATTGTTTAAAAAACGAGTAACTGATAATTTTGTGGTCATTTGGATACTAAACATGAAGGGTAATGACGGTATAAATGCAGCGGTACATTACATACATAGATCATTAATCAAGGCAAAGACAAAGGTAAAGAAACAAAAATGAAACATAAACAAGATGCACTTTCTTTAGGGAAGTAAAAAGAAAACGATAGCTTCGTATACATTCTGACATCAGACCTTAAAGGGGCATACGGCATTAGAACAAGTATACATTAACATGCCATGATCAGTAAGATATGATGATAGAGTATAACGGATTTTAAAATACAATGTTGTTTTCTGACACATGAATAAAATACACCCTTGTCAGGAAATTAAGGAGCAAATAATTTTAAGTCAGGTAAGCCTTGAAAGAAGAAACACATTACAAAAAGGGTTATAAGAATGAGAACCTTAGAGTACTTTATCTTGGGATTTATTAGTAAACGGAATGTCTCATTGTGTGTGTGTGTGTGTGTGTGTGTGTGTGTGTGTGTGTGTGTGTGTGTGTGTGTGTGTGTGTGTGTGTGTGTGTGTGTGTGTGAGAGAGTTCTGTTTGCAGGCCCCAATGAGCCGCATGGGGTTATCTGGTCTTTGTGGGGACTCCAGACATTTTGGAGCCAGGTGTGGGTGTGTGACACTGTGGAGTGTAGCCCTCAATAGAATCGTAAAACGGAGTGGTCATCGGTTAATTGAGGAGTAGATGTTGAAATTTAGGGTGCCTGGGACATGAAATCTAAAAGGAACGGTGCCAGACGCTACACCCCTTGTCACCTCTTATGATCAGCAAAAAAGGTGCTGAGGGCCTATTCTACCCCAGGTCCACTGAGAAAAAATAGAATACCTTAATGGAGCTATAATTTGCTATAATATAGTTTGCATAGTTTGGCATTTGCATTTTCCCTATTGAATATGTCATACAGGATTATTTCTTGCACAGCAAATGCTTTATTTTAGATCCCACTTCAAGACAACATGAAAATATCTTTATGTTTTACAAATTTTCCAAACTTTCTATTTGCAGACTCTACCATAACAATGTAGCATGTGTATTCCACTTAAACATTTTTGCATATTACATATGCAGTGGCATCAAGGGGTTTGTTTTGGTGTGCTTTGTTGGCTACACCCCAAAGACATGTGCTGCTTTGATTTTTACAACAATACTGGTGCTGAAATTCTTTTTAGCACTAGACCAGCAGTAGAATGAGGAGTGTATACATGGTGTTGAAAAGTGATGGTGCAGACTCTGCCAATTCATGTTTATTCAACTCAAACATTTTTGCATATTACATATGTAGTCGCATAGGGTTTGTTTTAATACAAGCTAGTAAAATTAGCTTGAAAATAAAAGATTGTTGATGTTGCATCTGGCAAAATCATAAATAGCTCAGCCTATGTTAGGGGCTTTTTAAACCTGGTCACTTCATGTGTTTTCTGTGATCAGAGAACTATCCGATCGTAAAAAGACCAGGTCTAAATGCCCTCCGAAACGAAAATCATTCAAACCGCTTCAGGAGGTGGTCTAGGATGCATTTCAGATGAAACTGGACAGGTGTAAATGAATGTGGTTGTTCAAGCCACATACGTCAGCACTATACTCCTCCCAAACGGAAGTACATCACTCGCAAATGATCTTTCTCCCAGGTGTCTCGTTGGGTCTTAAAATGCACTGCTTCCGCCAGCAAAAATGCAGCAAAGAGTAAATGCTGTTTTTTGTAGCATAACTGTCGTAACAAGTTTTTTCGTCTTCTTTTTGATTGCATTCTGAAAACCGCATACACCAAAGTGTGTTCCATTTCAATTACCCCGGAAATGAGGTAAACTATATTTGCATTTTGGCCGGGAATAGAAAGATCATATTGATATCCGATTCGCCAAGACGCATTTATGTGGCCTAATGTAAATGGAACAGTTTTAACAAATCAGATAGCTATCGGATCAGAGAAAACACGAAGTGACCAGGTGTAAAAAGGCCCTTAGTTTATCTGCACAGCACAAAATACCACTTGTAATTTAGGGATGTAACCAAATACAAATAATACGAGTTTCTGGACTTGTAACCTAAATACCATTTAACACCAATTAACTTTTTTAGCATTGAAACAATTTTACAGACCTTGGGCTCAGGCTCTCTGAAACAGGGTATATATTTGGAATACTCTAATCTCTTTCCCACTCAGAGTCTGAGTATTTAAACATGGCGCTGATCCAGACCCTTACTGTATGCACAGACTCCAAACAATTTAAAAGCCAAAGCAGATTCTCTGTCTTTCCTCTCCAATAAATGGCAGACTGTGCTGAGTGGGCTGTTGTTAGGATTTTGGTCAATGTTCTGCATCATAATATCACTTCTCCATCTGGTTTCAAAAATTCACACAAAGATTTGTTTACCTTTTTTCTCTTATCTTCTGAATCTTCCTGACTCACCTAGCCATGCCCGTTAAAGTTTAGCAGAAGCACACCATGCCAACACCAAACACTTCTTCATATCAAAGTGTTCATAACAACTACCTAGACATACTGAACTGGACCCATTAAGGATCCCTTAATTGTGCTATTTTCATAGTCCAAAAGAATGTAACCCTAGACTCTAAGTCTGTCACTTGCAAAATTCAATGTGGATTTGATGTGGATCGGTTAACAAAATGAGTGCCAGGTGTCATTTCTGACTTTCTGAGAGATCATTACATCTCACTAGACAGCTACTGCCCACCTGAGCTGAACATCCCACAGTCAGTAAGGTGCTGCCCTGGACATGGACCACAAACACCACTACAGGCAAAAACCCAAAGAGAAAAAAGACTCCAGCTCTTCAATTCACAAGTTGGAACATCAAGACCATGTGCCTTGGCCCTACTGCTGACCTGCAGAAGATTGACGATGTGTGCAAATTTGCTGTTTATGACAGGGAGCTCTCTAAAATGAAAAATCAACATCTTCTGCCTATGACAGCCACACCATAAGAGAAGATAATTATACTGTCTACTAGAAGAGAAGCCATGCTCCCCAACTTTGTTGAATTTCCCTTATAGAACACAGCACATCACTCACTACTGCACTATATTCTAAGACTAGGACAAAATAAGATATAGTGTCTCTTGAAAGTTTGTGAACCATTTAGAAATTTCTATATTTCTGCATAAACATAACCCGAAACACCCATGTCTTTCACACAAGAGACAAAAACAAATGAAGACAAATAATAATTGTTAATTTTTTATTCAGAAAAAATGTTCCAATATTATATATTTGTGAGAACCAAAAGTACTTATTCAAAAGTCAAATTAGAGTCCATCTGACTTCAGTCAATGAGATGACAATAAATGCAAAAGGTAACTTGCAATCAACTAAAGGACTCTTTTACTTTGGCTTATATTAATTTTTATGAGTCTGTCAACAGGTGAACACTGAACAACCTTGGTGTGCAAGGCAGAGTTGCAAGGAGAAAGCCACTACTATCCAAAAAGAACATTACTGCCTATTAAGTTTGCTAAAGATCATGTGGACAAGCCAGAGGACTATTGGAAAAATAATTTGTTGAGGAATGAGACCAAAATAAAAGTTTTTGTTTTAAAAAGAGAAGCATTATTTTTGGAGAATGGAAAATACTGAATTCCAGCATAAGACCCTTATACTTTCTGTGAAACATGATCATGGTAGTATCATGCTTTGGATCTGTATTGCTGCATCTGGGCCAGGACAGCTTGCCATCATTGATGGAACAATAAATTCAAAATTATTTCAGTGATAGCTAAATAAAAATGGCAAGATATCTGTCCATGAACTGAATCTCAAGATAAAATCGGTCATACTCTAAGACAACGAGCACAAGCACCCAAGTCTGTCTACCAAAGAATGATGGCCAAGTCAATGTCCTGACATACCCTAGCTAGGACACCTGTAAGCCAAGCTATCAGGGAAAGTGTACAGACAAAGCTGTAGGTCATGTGAGTACACCCACTAAAATTCGAGTGTTGAAGTTCTTCTGCAGGAATGGAAGAAGGAATGGAAGAAAATTCTTCTAAGCTGTTGTGCAGGATTGATCAAAAGGTACCGGAAACATTACTAATAATTACTGCTGCACAAGTGCTTACAAGAGATACAGTACTGAAAGCAAAGGTTCACATGCTTTTGCAAGTCACAGATATGTAATGCTGGATCATTTTTCTCAGTAATTCAATTTAAAAGTATAATATTGTTGGCTCATTGTTTGATTGTGTTCATTTTGAAAACCTGATGATGTTTTGGGTCATTTTTATTCA
Organism: Tachysurus fulvidraco; assembly: GCF_022655615.1. Lineage (NCBI taxonomy): Eukaryota > Metazoa > Chordata > Actinopteri > Siluriformes > Bagridae > Tachysurus > Tachysurus fulvidraco. The sequence continues at coordinate 11,979,853 of NC_062534.1, forward strand.
GAAATTTCTAAAGGGTTCACAAACTTTCCTTATATACAAACACTGTATATAAAGACTAGGGTCTTTTCTTCTTTATCATGATGAGCGGTCGGTGCATTGCGAGCAACTGTTCTTTTCAATATCTGCTCTCGCCTGGCTGCATTCCAGGCTGGAGTTCCATGTCTATCAGGCTGACTGTCTCACATCAATCAATGGATGTGGCATCAAGATGCTGTGCTTTCCCACATGGGTTACGCGTCTCAGGCTTTGTACCCTTCTTATTTGGATAGACCCTGGTTCTCACCTTGGGTCGCAGTGTTAGGGCATGTCAATGTCGCAAGGCTCTTCCAACGGACGCCTCCCTCTCAGGTTGGGAATGGTCGTAGATGGCTACCCTGCCCATGGAATTTGGAAGAGCTCCTGTTTCAAGGCACACAGATTGCCTGAAGATGGATGCCCTAATGATTGATATAGGGGATCACAAAAGTAGCTCCTGGGTTTAAGGATGAAGTGTTTAAGCAGTAGAAACACAGCCCCCATCTTCAGGCAATCTGTTCAGGTTGGTGAACCAGATCTTGCCTTAGGAAGAGACCAGGTTTTTCTTACTGAGAAATTTACATTCCAGAGGGTATGATCAGGGATCATGCTTATGAAGCTTTGTCTGTACACTTTCCCTGATAGCTTGGCTTACAGGTGTCCTAGCTAGGGTATGCTGAATGCCTCCTCTTTGGCCCACCTAATTAGCTGTTGGACCCAATTTTCTTTCTAGACAGTGCTCCTTGATAGATTCCTATCAGGAAGAACCTCCTCTCTTTGGCCCCCACCCTGAAATTTGGAACCTCTTTGTCTGGCCCCTGAGGAAGACCAGATCCTAGACTCCTGTCTCCCACATGAGGTTGTAGAGACTACGTTAAACCTCTGGTGTAATCTGTGTCATCAGGATCTAGTTCACTGCCCCGTTGGTACAGTGCTAGAGTTTACTCGAGCGCATGGGGTAAATTCTATCCCTTCTGTCTGCTTTGGCAGCCACAACAAAGCAATCGGGTCTCCAAGCAGCACCTTATGCAAGGTAGAGGTAGCTATCTCTTAAGATTTATAAGGTGCTCTGTTTGGCTTGCCTTTAGGGATTATGGCTTGCTCTACAAGATGTATTGGCCTTTCCAGTAATCTGGACATTCCCCTCCAGGAGATTTGTGCTGTGGCTCTCCGCACACCCTTATCAGGTAACATAACCTCGACTGAGACCCCACCCGTCGGTCCTGGGTTTTACAGAACTTATGTAAGCTGGAGTAATGTGACCTTGATGCCCTTTTAGGGTCTTTCTGGTGTGCTCACCTTCATCACATGACCTCCTTAGCCAATTCAAAGATTGGCTTCATTTCACGCAGAGCTTCAGAAACCATAGCCTCGGGATGAGTAGTAAAAAGAAACAAATGGAGAGGAATTAGCATAGCTGCTGTTTAGCACTAGATGATAATGTGCATTTGATAAAATCCACTGAAGCACAGGGTTATGTAATGTATTATGTGTATGGGTGGTTAAAGAGAAATGCATTTAATCTAGTGAGAATGTGTCTGAACCCTGAACACTGTCAGGAAGGCTATTCAAAAGTTTGTTAACTAAATACAGACTTTGATATATTGGGAAATACAAGGAGTCTGAAATTTTGTGATGTCAAAGATCGTCATGGATTGTAGCATGTTAGAAGACTGGTTAAATACATAGGAGTTAAACAATTTAGTGCCTTGTACATAAGTAGCAACAGTTTGTAATCAATTCTAAACTTAACTGGTAGCTAATATAGGGATGATAAAACTGGGGTTATATGATCATATATTCTTGATATGGTATGAACTCTAGCAGCTGCATTTTCGACTAACTACTGTATAGCCTATTTATTGAGGATGCAAGACAATCCCCTAGTAAAGCATTACAATAGTCTAGTCTGGAGGTCATGAACACATGGAATAGCTTCTCAGCATCATATACAGATAGGATGGTTTTTAGCTTCGCAATATTTCTAGGGTGGAAGAAGGCTGTTTTTGTTATATCGGCCATATGTTATTTCACTGCCATTAAACTCGATAGTTCTATATTTAAATCCACAAAATTGTATTGATCAGAGAGGGAGGATCTAAACCATTATAATTCCTGTCCATGAATACCAAAATCAACTCTAAAGAGTTTGGACTCCTAAAATCCATAAAGTATAGTGTAATGAATAGTGAGAAAAGCAGAGGTCCTAAAACTAATCCTTATGGGACCCAATTTTTCACTGGAATTAAACTGGATCGTTCTCCATTCAAATCCACAAAATTGTATTGATCTGAGAGGGAGGATCTAAACCATTATAATGCCTGTCCGAGTCACCTCAGACTTGCTCATTGGAGATATATACATACTCATTGTGAATTAAATCCATCTAATATTAATTTTGAATTTTGCATTCTATTCATCCTTATATTATTCTTTATATTAACCTTTTGTTCTATGTTTATGTTCTGTAAAGCTGCTTTGAGACAATGTCAATTGTAAAAAGCGATATTCAAATGAACTTAAATTGAATTGAATTATTAACATTATAACAGCATAACATTATTTTATCACACAGAAAAAGGTAGCCTTAGCATGTAGCTACCTACTATCATGTGTGCTGATAATCATATTGCGGTAAAGTAAAAGTGTATTAAACATTGGTATACTTAAGGTACATTATGCGCTAACAGTAGCCCTGCCCACAGCTCCTGACACAAGCGGTTATTAAGTCTAGACCAGCAATGTTTTGGTGCTACTTAAGAACCACTTTTCCTGGTTCAGAGCCGGTGGAAAAAAAAAAAGAAAGAACTGGTTCTAAATTAGGCTCTGGCTCTGATCCAGCACTGAAACTGCCTCGGTGGAAAAGGGGCAATGGTGGTGGTAGGAACATTCTTTGGGCTTGTATTGCTAACTCTTTGCCAGGACACTGAAATGTGACTGTTACAATGAATTCATCTGTCCATGAACTGAATCTCGAGTGAAAATTGGTCATACACCAACAAACGATCCCATGCAGTCAGTCTATGAAAGAATAATAAAAGAGGAACCTAACAGAAGATAATGTTCACCATGTATTCATAAAACACATTAGACCCAGTGCTCGTCTGGGAATATAGATGCAAAGATATAGACATGTGTGGCTGTAAGCACAGAGAGCCTGAATTCATTCAGCATGCTCTTTTGAATTATTGTCCTGTAACTTGCTAAAAGAATCATTACCATAAACTGATGTAAGCTAAAGGGGGCACAGTGGCACGTTCACCACACACCTCCAGGGTTGGGGGTTCGATTCCGGCCTTCACCTTGTGTTTGCGGAGTTTGCATGTTCTCCCCGTGCCTCGGGGGTTTCCTCTGGGTACTCCAGTTTCCTCCCCCGGTCCAAAGACATGCATGGTAGGTTGATTGGCATCTCTGGAAAATTGCCTGTAGTGTTTGATTGTGTGATTGAATGAGAGTGTGTGTTTGTGCAGAGTGTGTCCTGCCTTGATGCCCAATGATGCCTGAGATAGGCACAGGCTCCCCGTGACCCGATTAGTTCAGATAAGCGGTAGAAAATGAGTGAGTGAGAGAGTGATGTAAGCTATTAAATCAAAAAGGGTCTGACAGCAGGCATGGGCCAAAAATTCAGTAGAGCATGTAAGTTCATAACTTGAAGGTGCATATTACAGACTAAAAAAGTTAACATGGAGCAAGACGATCAAGTACAAACTTAAACAGTGTTTAGTAGCAATGACTAGTAGCAATAAATTGTTTTTTTTAATGATTTTTTTAAATATTAGACTGAAAATTACTAGAAACAAATTTGTAGATTTGATGTCTAAAAACAATGTACAAAGAAATATAACTACACCAGGTTACGCATGTAACCCGGTTCCCTGAGAAGGGATTGATATGCTGCATCAGGGCTTATGCTATGGGAATGCTTCTTTGAGGAAGTTGTGTCTGAAGCTCTGTGTGCACACACACCAATTTAATGGCTTGGGAAGGAGACGTGGTAAAGTGATTACTTGCCAGCAAGTCCATATAAGGGTATCTATGTCACATTACTCAGGTTCTATTTGTCTATAGGAAGCGCAAGAGGACACCCAGGGTGTGGCCAGCAACACAGTGTCTTGTTCCCTTCTCAGGGAATTGGTTTACATACTTTAACCTGGTATAGTTTAGTTTCGAGGGAACTCAATGCTGTGTCAGAGTTGACGCTATGGAAACACCAATACCCAGGCCGCCACGCACTGGTGGCGTTGACCTGCAGAACCTGGGAACCTGGGGAAGCACATAGGGAAAACAAGGAAGCCCCAAGAACAGGTTCGTGGTTCGCAGCAGTGGCGGCCACATACACCTTTAAAGTAAACGAGGACAGGCCAGGAGAAAAGCAAGACTGCAGCAAGACTCTCCCTCAGGGGCCAGGATCAAAGCTTCCACATCTTGGGGAAGAGGTGTAGGACTGCCCCTGTGCCTGAGAGAGATCTTTCCTGATGGGAACCTAACATGGAAGGACTAGTTCTATGAACCAAAGTCAAGAAAGCCAATGAGGAGCAACTAGGAGAAGGTTGACTCTGTCATGGTGCACTCTGGCTAGGACTTAACAGAGCTGATCTACCAGGAAAAAGGAGTACAGATGGAGCATCAGCTACCCTTCTAACAAGGCATCCAGGCCCAGAGGGGCCAAATGAGATAGGGAAAACCACAGCGGGCAGTGGGTTGACTGCTTGGAGGTGTACAGATCCACTTCCACTTGGCTGAAAATCTGCCAAATTTGCTCCACCATGTGGGGAGGGGAGACGCCACTCCCCAGTCACTCAGCACCTGCCTCGACAGGAAGTCTGCCTCCCGATTTACATGGCCTGGAATGAAAATCTCTTGCAGTAAAATAAAACTGGTTTCAGCCCCAAATGCAGACTGCCCTGATAATTGATATAGTATACCACTGCAGTGCTGTCTGTGTACATGGCAGCCCCTGAGGTGTAGGAGAAAGTGTTTCAATGCTAAAAACATGGCCCTTATCTCCAGGCAATTTATGTGCCTTGAGAGATAAGGGCCCCCCAATAGATCCTGGCCAGGGGGGCATCCAAGGCTGCTCCTGCGACGGAGACACACCCCTCGAGTGGGACCCAAGGCCAGGAACCGAGGTCTATTCCCTTATAAACTTGAGATGATGTCTGCGAGGATGAAAGCCTGCACCCATGACCCAGAGCTGGAGACTCGGCGACAGAGAGGCTTCGTCCGATCCGAATAGCTTTCACTGTTGAAATGATGGAAGCCACTCAACTAGGGAACAGACATGCCCGCATTGTGGTAATGTCCCAAACTACCCCCAGAAAGGTGGTTCTCTGAGAAGGAGAAAGCACACATCCTGTACCCTTTTTCTACAGTAACCAGGAACCATGGAGAAACTCCTGGCAGAAGGAGTTTGATGCTTAGTTGTCTGAGAGTGGTGTCAAACTTGCACAGGACGAGGAGTGGGCACAGATAGAGTCAGCTGGGCAGGAACTAAGGGAAGCCTTCCTGAAAAGGACGCTTCTAGGAATTCCAGCCCTCAGGATTCCTTCTTAGATCACCTGGCCGAGATGAAGGACCTAAGGTCCCATCTCACTTGAAGGGTCTGGGCCTAGGCATGCTGAATGGCTTCTCTAGTCTTAGACACAAACATACACAGAGCGCGTCCTAAAGACAAAGAAGCTGAAGTAATGTGACAGATTTCCGCGTAATCACTTCGTCACGTGACCTTCTGAGACATTAAATTGGCACGTGTGCACACAGAGCTTCAGACACAACTTCCTCAAAGAAACATTCCCAGAGCATCAGCCCTAATGCAGCATCAAGTTACCTCAAATGGAAACCACATCACTAGTCTGATTATAATCTTTTACTCCAGTCTATGAGACAGAGGTACTGTAATTTGATTAATTTCTAGCCTTAAAGCAACTCCTAATGATGTGTGAGTGTAACAGGGCAGTAGTCATTTAGAAAGGGGACACATGATTTCTTTGAAACGGGGATCATGGTGCTTTAAACAAACAGGGATGACTCATTAGCTCATGGTCCCTGATTCCCTGAACACCAGGACTAATAGCTTTTGGTGGGCTAACTCTGGAAAGTCTTCCTAACACCCACTGCAGATAGACACTGTATTTCAAGTAAAAATGTGTTTTGAAGATGGGGAATTGAAAAGAAATACAGTATAACATGAGGGAAGGGAGGAGAAAAAAAACAAAACAATGCCCAGACTATGCTCCGGTGGGGAGTACAGTGTGGGAACAGGAAAAACACCTCAGCAACATAAGCACATAAACTGTACGCCATAAACACACGATTTGCAACAGGGGAAGGGAGGGGGGGGGGGGGGTGGAGGTAATCCAGCACAGGCAAGCAGCCATCAGGTCCTGCAGCCTTTATCTTCGGCGCTGGTCACAGACCCGCTTGTCAGACTGGCGGTACAAAGCGGCGAAGGCGTTCACAAATAATTTTGATGGAGATGACTGTAGCATTGGGTGTTCATCCAGAAGCTAGAGAGGGTTAGTGATAAGAGCACTGTAGTATAATAGTAGGGGAATGTCTGGATGCCTTAGGTCAGGTGATAACTCTGCATCTAACACTAAGGCTAACCCACAGGAGCACCACTCCTCTCTGATTTAAATAAAAACCAGAAATAGCTCTGGTTCTGGATCTTAAGGCATATGAAATTAGTTAGCCCTTTCAGGGCTCCAGGATGGCAGGTTAGGTGTATAATGGAAGCCAGGGTGCTAGACAGCAGGTATTATTAGGTTCTAAGGCAAGTTCTCAAAGGTAGTTTTTGATTTAGGAGCTAATGAAAATATAGTAGAGCTGTGTAAATTGGCGGAGGAAATATTCAGTAATATGTTCTTGCCCTCTCATTTCAACATGGCAATGCAGATTGCATTTGCTGAACTGTGGATGTTCAAGTGGTGCTCCAAGAAAGACAAAAAACAGTTATTAGTATGAAACTAGATTTTAATGAATGCTATAACCCTCAAACCAGCCAGCACCTTCAATCTGATACTGTTAAATATTAGATCTTTCATCTAAAGCACTTATATAAATTACTGATTAGAAGTTTATAAACATGGATTTCATCAATTCCACTAATTTGTTATTTACAGAGACCCAAACCCATATTTTGAACATCAGACCATTATCTTTTCTATTTGTAAAACCATGATCCCACAAGGGGATGAGGAGATGCCTTAAAATTAAGGGTAACCACTACAGTGTGTTTCTTTGCAAATATGACAGTTTTTTACAACATTTCCAAGTAGCATCAGAAAGAATAAAAAAGATCAGACAAAAAGAAAGAAAGAAAAAGAACTCTTGTAACCATTGCAGACAACAGGGTTCCCAAGCCTACAGTATCTAATAATCTAATCAGAGTCCAACTGGAGCTGGTAGATCTGTAGTCTCAGGATTCTCACATAGTCAGCCTCATCTCAGTGGAGGTCCAAAATCTTCATCGCACGGAAGACGATCAGAGCTGGTACAGAAGAAGTGGAGGGATTAACATATCTGTTGTTCATAAAAAATGTGCAAGTCTGATGTAATTTTGCACAATATTATGGTATGTATTGTGTATGCCTGACTAAAGAGGTGAGTTTTTAAATCTACATTTGAACTGGGAAAGTGTGTCTGAGCTCCGAACACGATCAGGAAGACTATTGCAGAGTTTGGGAGCTAAATAAGAAAATGCTTTACCACCTTTAGTGGACTTGGATATTCTGGGAACTACCAGAGGTCCTGAGTTGTGTGATCTCAGAGCACAAAGGACTAACGTGTTGGAAGACTAGTTAGATACATGGGAGCTAAACCATTAAGAGCCTTGTACGTAAGTAACAGCAGTTTGTAATCAATTCTAAACTTAACAGGTAGCCAGTGTAGAGATGATAAAATTGGGGTTATGATCATACAGTACTTTCTTGTCCTAGTGAGAACTCTGGCAGCTGCATTTTGGACTAACTGTAGCCCATTTATTGAATATGCAGGACAACCACCTAGTAATGCATTACAGTAGTCCAGTCTAGAGGTCATGAAAGCATGACCTAGCTTACAAACAGGAAAATAGATACAGACAGGATGTTTCTCAGCTTGGCAATATTCCTACGGTGGATTGCAGCTCATCCAGCCTTTTATCTCTCTAAGGCATTGAGTTAACTTGGACACTTTAGCTATTTCATCTGGTTTTGAAGAGATATATACAGTAACTGGGTCATCAGCATAGCAGTGGAAACTAATCCCATGTCTTCTGATAATGTTCCCTAATGGAAGCATGTATATCGAGAAAAGCAGAGGTCCTAGAACTGAACCTTGAGGGATCCCATAATTAACTGGCTATAAACTGGAGGATTCACCATTTAATTCTACAAAATTGTATCAGACAGGTAGGATCTAAACTGCCTGTCCATGAATACCTGTGTATCTAGGAGAATGTTGTGATCTATAGTGTCGAATGCAGCACCAAGGTTACAATATATATAAAAAAGCTTAAAACTATTTCTCCCCACTTAATTTAATTAAGTGTACCTGTACTCTTAAATATATCTGTTTAATTCTCAGAGGTACCACTCAACACAACTCCCATGAGGACACAAACAAAAAAGCAAATAGAAATGTTAAAACTAAACCATATCATATAGTAAGCATAAATCACAACCCTTACCTTTACAATTCAGTTGTAAACTGCTACACTGTTCATTAATCAATTGGTCTTTTCATCTGCTATTACACAGCCTTGAAAAACACCAAACAGCTTTTCTTAGTATATGGTACACAAAGAGGAAGTCACCAAGTTTATCTTCCTTTTATACTATCTTGGCTCCTGGGATTTGTAGTCCACCCAATTTGTAGTCCTACACCTTCTACCCCATTACATATTTAACATTTGATATATGATATATGCAGTTTGGCAGTATGTAGTATGCCATGTTACCATGTTAAATGTACATCTGCTATTGCAGAAAGCTTCATCATTTGTCTTCCAGCATTATCATCCATTAATAGATCACCATCTGACCTACATAACTTTATTAGGAGCCTGATTACATAAAGTCAGTTTTCACTGCACTTGAGATAATGTAGCTCCACTTAGAAGAAAAATAATAATTAGAGAGTAAAAAAATAGCACTTTGGTATAATGACTACATGGGCACCTTAAAGCAGACCCCTATGATATTAGAATGTAAATGGTGTCTAAATTAAATTAGTTAGCATTTCAAGTAGCACAGAAGGACGGCCTCCTGAGCTGTAGAAAATTCTGCTAGATCAGAAAATCTCTCATCCCTAATTAAAGTTGTAAGTACCTCATATAATAAAGGTTCCAGGATGCTGTCATAGCTAACCCTAACCCTAACCCTGCACTTTGCACAGAATGTACATTGTTCCTAACTGCTAAATTATCACAAGCATACCTGATATTTTATGGCTCTCAACGAAGGCGGTCGTATTTTCTCTCCCTCTTTTTCCCTTACTTTCCCTGCTTTGCTTCTTTCGTCTCGTCTACTGTCTTATACTTTGAGAGACTCTCTCCACACTGCTCTCCAAACTAAAATATCATGGATTTGATAAACTGGTCTCTCAACGCAATTGACACCATTCAATTCAATTTAATTCAAGTTTATTTGTATAGCGCTTTTTACTTTTTACAGCTTTACAGAACATAAACATAGAGCAGAAGGTAAACATAAGGAATAATAAAAGAAATAAGGAATAATAAAAGAAAAAGAATTAACAGAATAAAAATTCAAGATTATTATTAGATATATATAGTTTACAATCTGTATGTATTTATCCCCCTATGAGCAAGTCTGAGGTGACTCAGGCAGCAGTGGCAAGGAAAAACTCCCTTAAATTGGTAAAGGAAGAAACCTTGACAGGAACCGGACTCAAGGGGTTCCATCCTCATATGGGTGATACAAACAAATGTTGTATTGGTGTAAGGATCATGGACTTCAGATCTCCTTAGTATCACAGAGTCTAACTGGAGATGTCTCAGGATTCTTAGAGTTGGCCTCGGCTCAGTGGACGTCAAAAGGCTTCGACCCACAGAGGACGTTGGGAGCTGGTACAATGTCTGGATGCCTCGGGATGGGTACAAAGAGAGAAGCAGAGGAGAGGGATTAACATATCTGCTATTCATAAAAATGTGCAGGTCTGATGTACTGGTGCATGATATTACAGGATGTATTATGTGTACGCCTGACTAAGGAGATGAGTTTTTAATCTACATTTAAACTGGGAAAGTGTGTCTGAGCCCGGAACACTATCAGGAAGACTATTCCAAAGTTTGGGAGCTAAATAAGAAAAAAACGCTCTACCACCTTTAGTAGACTTTGATATTCTGGGAACTACCAGAAGTCCTGAGTTTTGTGATCTCAGAGAGCGTGAAGGATTGTAACGTGTTAGAAGACTAGTTAGATACATGGGAGCTAAACGATTAAGAGCCTTGCACGTAAGTAGCAGCAGTTTGTAATGAATTCTAAACTTAACAGGTAGCCAGTGTAGAGATGATAAAATTGGGGTTATATCGTCATACTTTCTTGTCCTAGTGAGAACTCTGCCAGCTGCATTTTGTACTAACTGTAACCTATTTATTAAAGATGCAGGACAACCACCTAGTAATGCATTACAATAGTCCAGTCTAGAGGTCATGAATGCATGAACTAGCTTCTCAGCATCAGAGACAGACAGGATGTTTCTCAGCTTGGCAATATTTCTAAGGTGGAAGAAGGCTGTTTTGGTAGTATGGGCGATATGATTTTCAAAAGACAAGTTGCTGTCTAATATAACACCCAGGTCTTTCACTGTCGAGCTACTAGTAACAGTACATCCCTCTAAATGGAAGTTAAGTTGTGAGAGTTTCTGTGCACTGGTTTTTGGACCTATAAGTAGTATTTCTGTCTTATCAGAGTTTAACAACAGAAAATTGCAGTTCATCTAGTCTTTTATCTCTCTAACTCTAAGCATTGAGTTAATTTGGACACTGTGGCTATTTCATCTGGTTTTGATGAGATATATAACTGTGTGTTGTCAGCATAACAATGGAAACTAATCCCATGTCTTCTAATAATGTTCCCTAATGGAAGCATGTATAGTATATCGAGAAAAGCAGAGGTCCTAGAACTGATCCTTGAGGGACCCCATAATTAACTGGCAATAAATTTGAGGATTCACCATTTAATTCTACAAAATGGTATCGATCAGACAGGTAGGATCTAAACCAACTTAAAGCCTGTCCATGAATACCTGTGTAATTTTGTAAGTGATCTAGAAAAATGTTGTGGTCTATAGTGTCGAATGCAGCACTAAGGTCAAGTAGAACTAATAAGGACATACAGTCTTGGTCCGAAGCTAAGAACAAGTCATTTGTAACTTTAACAAGTGCTGTTTCTGTGCTGTGGTGGGGCCTGAAACCTGACTGAAACTCTTCAAGGATGTTGCTCTCCTGTAAGAAGGAGCTCAGTTGAATAGACACAACCTTTTCAAGTATTTTAGACATAAACGGAAGGTGTGAGATCGGTCTGTAATTTGATAGTTCATTTGGAACTAAGGTTTTTTGATGAGTGGCCTAATAACTGCCAACTTGAAAGACTTCAGGACATAAGCTAAAGATAACGAGGAGTTAATGATATTAAGAAGAGGCTCACCAGCTTTGTGTAACACTTCTTTCAGTAGCTTAGTTGGGATGGGGTCTAGTGAACATGTTGTTGATTTAGCTGTAGTAATAAGTTTATCTAACTCTTCCTGTCCTGTACTTGTAAAGCTCTGTAAAGCCTTAGGTGAGATTGTGTCACTAGTTGCTCTCATATGTTGAGCGTCACCTATTTTATTCCTGATACTTTTGATTTTATCAGTGAAGAATCTCATAAAATCCTCACTACTGAACTGTGATGGAATAGTGCGTTCAGATTTTTTTTTTTTTTTTTTTTTTGTTAAACTAGCCACTGTGCTAAATAAAAACCTGGTATTGTTCCGGTTATTTTCTATGAGTTTGCTCAGGTGCTCAGCCCTAGCAGCTTTTAGAGCCTGTCTGTAGCTGAACATACTGTCCTTATTCGCAATTCTAAAAACCTCTAATTTAGTTTTTCTCCATTTCCGTTCGAGGTTACGGGTCTCTCTCTTGAGGGTGTGAGTATAACTATTATACCACGGTGCAAGTGTTTTATCTCTAACCTTTTGTAATCTGACTGGGGCAACAGTGTCTAATGTGCTAGTGAATATAGCGTCTATGCTGTTAGTCATTACATCTAGGTCATTTGTGATAACGATACAGTAAGAAGTCCAGACAGATCAGGCAGGTTATTTGTGAATCTGTCTTTAGTGGTCGGAATAATAGTTCAACCGAGTTGATAACGTGGAGAGACATAGTTAGACTGTTCTACGGGTAGTGTGTACGTTATGAGGTAATGGTCTGTGATGTCATCACTTTGAGGAATGATATCTATATCAGTGACATCTATTCTGTGTGATATTATTAAACCTAGTGTGTGATTACGTTGATGAGTTGCTCTAGTGATGTTTTGTTTAAGCCCATTTGAGTTTAGTAAGTCCATAAATGTGAGTCCTAAAGCGTTGTTTGTGTCGTCAACATGAATATTAAAATCTCCTACAATTAATGCTTTGTCAAATCTAACCAATAGGTCTGAGAGAAAATCTGTGAATTCTTTAAGAAAAACTGTGTAGGGCCCTGGGGGTCTGTACACGGTCACTAGAGTAAGAGACATCAGGGATTTTTTCGAGTGCATGTGCGATAGTGTAACATTAAGGACAAGTGTAGAGGGCCAATAAATAAAGGTAAAGAAAAATAGACACCCCACAAAATAAAATTGTAGAGACAAACATTTTTTTGACATATACCGGATATTGTTCTGCGTATTATGGACTCATTAATATTGGATGTAGCTTTAATTGGTCATTATCAATTGCCTCCTGTAGAGGGCGTTTAGCGTTTCTGAGATATATAGGTTGCAGAGCTCAGGTCAGTGTTCATTAAACATTGCAAGAGCTCACAGCGCAAACGTCTCTGTTATTTCTCTGCAGGTGAGCAAAAATATGGTTTGTCAATCACTTAAAAATGACATTAAATGAGTTATGATGTTGTTGTTATGCATGATAGTACCGAGAAATGCAATTACTTCAGTTTAAAAAAGTTATTTTGTTAGTTTTGTTAAATTCACGATTAAATTGTTAAATTCATGAACATATGTACAAAGAAACAGCAAAAGATAAGCTAAAATGGACACAAAAGGAGTTTGTTAATGTGTTTAAAGAGTTTTCTATATGGATTGTGAGTTTGAAAATAATTATATGCGAGTTTAATGTAAATTTGGTTCAGAGCCAAAATGGCGGTGTGTGTGTTTGAGCTAGAGCCAAAATGGCGGCGGCCATGTGATAAATAGCGTGAAACAAAATGGCGTGTTTAAAGCCTGGTTAATGAAAAGAGGTAATAGGCACTTATGCTTTGTTCATGATTATGAAAACTGTGAATATGCGAATAAGGTAAATGGAAATAGTTGAGATTTAAATTACCATTTATAAATATTTGTTGATATGATGCAATGTATTGTTCCCATTGATGACTTATTGAGTTACTGGTACCAATATGGACTTTATTTGAAAAGATAGACTTTATTTGAACTTATGGACTCTTGAAGACATAGTTGATTAGAAATGTATTTTCCTATTGTGTTATTTGTTTTTTTCTCGGAATCTGAATAGTTGTGATTCATGTTGACCTTATCTGAGAGAAAAGAGAAAGAAAGGTCAGAGTTCATTAAACATTGCAAGAGCTCACAGCGCAAACGTCTCTGTTATTTCTCTGCAGTGTTACACATTCAACTTGCCCCTCTGGGTTTCTCTGGCCTAGAGCGGGTAACACAAGCACTTCAAAAGAATTGAATCTATGCTGTGTTCTCTGGGTAACAGTAAGGAAATCACTAAAGATAGTGGCGACACCACCTCCACGACCAGTCTGACGAGGCTCATGCTTATAGATATATCCTGATGGTGTAGACTCATTTAGACTGATGTATTCATTTGGTTTAATCCAAGTTTCGGTAAGGCAGAGTGCAGTAAGGCTATATTCTGAGATGATTTCATTCACAATAAGTGCTTTGGGTGCAAGTGATCTAGTGTTCAGAAGCCCAAACCTTAAGAACTGTTTTTGTTTGTTTCTTTGGCATTTTTCTGTTCTAATTACAGTAAGATTATTTCAAGAAATTCTCACGTATTTACTTTTTGAGCTCACTGCTCAGGTAACAGACACAGTTTCTATAGGGTAAGCTATGTGTGCATTTTTTGTGTGAATGTGCTGAGGTGAAGGATGGCAATTGAAATTTAAATTTAAAGAGTAGTTTACCAGTCAGAAGGTGTTCAGCGCCCTTGAGATGTGGCCTGAGAGGATCTCCGCTCCAGCTCTGCTGGGGTGCAGGCCGTCAGCACGGAATAGCCTAGGACGCTCCCAGAAAACATTCCAATTATCAATAAAGAGTAGTTTCTGAGCCTGACACCATGATTATAACCATTCATTTAAAGCAAAAAGTCTACTGAACCTTTCAATTCCTACACAATTCCTACATTCCCCCTTGGGTTCGGGGGAACCTGACTGCCCTGCCGGAACATTTGCAGCTGGCTATACGATGGACGCGTGGGAGAAGTGGTGGGTCTTGTGTCTGGCGCCTCTTTCCGTGGAGGACCTTGAAGATATCTACCTATTCGAAACCATAATAACAGGAGTTCTGCTGATTGGATTAGGCATTGCCCTGGATTATCGAGAGAATCAGAAAATGGTAACAGCTGTTCAAAATCTCCCAAGGCTGCCCGTCATGATTGATGCAGTGGGCAGAGCGGTCAGCACTGAGGCTGGGATTAATAAACGCAATATGGATAACAACATGGTGAAGCTCACTGCTTTGGTTAACATCACGGAGAAGCTCACGGCCTTGGAAAGAAAAATGGATCCATATGGAGACCAGAATGGACTAAGAGAGTAGTCGTGTAAATTGGAATGCGTCTACTCGCACCAAGACCAAACAATCCCAATCTTATCTGCTTTCGGCTCCCCTCAACCAGCGCTGGCCTCGGCCACCCCCCATCCCACGCCTTCGCCGCTTTGTACCACCAGTCTGACAAGCGGGTCTGTGACCAGCACCGAAGATAAAGGCTGCAGGACCTGATGGCTGCTTGCCTGTGCTGGATTACCTCCACCCCCCACTCCCCTCCCCTGTTGCAAGTTGTGTGTTTATGGTGTACTGTTTATGTGCTTATGTTGCTGAGGTGTTTTTCCTGTTCCCACACTGTACTCCCCACCGGAGCATAGTCTGGGGGTTGTTTTTTTTCTCCTCCCTTCCCTCATATTATGCTGTATTTCTTTTCAATTCCCCGTCTTCCTGCCCAGTCCCCCCCTTGTCATATTGTACGTATTGTATGTATGGGCAGGTTGATGGCTAATTTTGCTTGTACCTGTGACCAGTGACAATAAAGGCTACCACTACTACTACTCTCTCTCTCTCTCTCTCTCTCTCTCTCTCTCTCTCTCTCTCTCTCTCTCTCTCTCTCTCTCTCTGCAGAGTGCATGCTGGGAGCGAGTATCTATCTTTCTAGATTTTTTGATAGATTTTTTTTTGGGTTAACTATGCTTTATTTATGAATTTACTTATTTATTTTCAATTTTTTTCTAACTTCTCAGTACACTGATAAAGCTCTGGGCCTCAGTGCTGGCATCTAACTTGAGAATATGGTTCACATACAGTACATGATCCTGAACAGTAACCTCACTGATCTGGAGCACACACTAGCATTCAAAATAGACAGTTTCAAGTACGCTATATTTGTATATACCAACTCTATGTAGTGTTTTGGCTGTGGTAAAACTATACACCTGGTGCACGCGTGTCCCCAGGCAGCAGGGGGAAAGACAGTACATCGGGCAAAAGCAGCGTTTTGACTCAGGGCAGATCTGAGCCAAAACAAACTGCTCAGTTGGAAGGTGATGTTGGAGCGATTGCTCCGGCCTCGGAAAGAGCGGAATCATTGAGAAAATGCACAATTTTCAATCATTGAAGTGTTAAGCACTGAAACTGACCCTAACAGGAGTGTAATGCAGAGCTTTACACTGATGATGTTGTAAAAAAACAAGTGGCAATTTTTCTCTGTTGGATGAGAACACAGACACTGATGATGGAAACTAAACAGGTTGTCTTTAAATAACCATCAAAAAGAAAAAACATTTTGCAGCAATGAAACATGCAAAAAAGCAGACAGAGAACTTATACAAACTGAAAGTGATGCAGAAAGTGATGTGTCTGATGCCAGTGGCATCACACCTCCACTAGCGGAGGAGTGGCAATTTCACTCTTTCACACCAGTTTCATTGAGCATAGAGGAGATAGTGAAAGACAAACTGTTAAAATTCCGAGCCCAATTTTAAAATCAGTTTCTTGTTTTTATCTGTGTTTATGCTCCAACCTCACCAGTGTAAAGTGTAGAGTGTAACAGTGTAGAGGTTTTTATTGGTGAAAGAATGGTGTCAGTGGCCAGTTTTTGGTCTCAATGGCCATTTTTTGTGGTATTCCTTCCAAATCAAATAAACCTCCAGGACTGAACTAGGAATACCATCAGTCTAAAACTCTGCTGGAAGGTATAAAAACAAAAAGAGACACTTTTTATATATGAAACAACTGCTAGTTTCAGAATTTCATGGAAGAGGTAGGTAATCATGCCATTTAAAAACTGAAAATGTCTCAGTTGTTTAAACATTTAGGTGAAGTTTATTTAGTTTATGGAGACCAGAGGTCGTTAACCACCTAGGTACTGTACCATGACATAGAGTATTATGCAGATCTTCCTTGTACCTGAAAGATAGTCTGACCTGTCAAGCAGTAATAAAAGCTTTTAGGTAAGGGGTGCTGGTCCATTTTTGTTTTTGTTGGCAAGTATAAAAGCCCCAAATTGTCCAAGTGTTTTAAGTTTGATGCAGGCAGCTACCGGAAACCAGTGGAGGGAGTGGAGTGGGATCAAGAACAAATCAAGCAGCTGCATTTTGGATTATTTGCACCAGTGCTGGACCATGCCACATGGACAGGACAATGGAGTCAGGGAAGACAAGAGGTGGTGGAGTATGTCTGATGGTAACCAACAGCTGGTGACACAGTGCGAGCATTGTTCCTCTCTCACACTCCTGCTCTCCCAATTTGAAACGCTCTATCGTCCTCGGGAGACTGTGACATGTTTGGGCGCAGCTCTGATGACATTCACATGTTTACAGAAGCTGTCATGGGATTTATCTTTAAACTTGCAGATGATACAGTTTGCAAAACCATCATCAGGGCATTTTACAACCAGAAGCTGTGGGTGAGTTAAAACATCTGTGACTCTCTTTCACTTTCAAGACTCTCTTTCAAGATTCTGCTGTGCTGCCTACAACATGGGGCTCACTACCAGGAACATGGATGACTACAAAAATGCATCCTACAACATGCACAAAGCAGTGAAGAAGACAAAGCAGTGCTTTGAAACTAGAGTCACGGTTCCAACATGGTGGCAGGAACTGAGAACGATCACGGACTACAAAGCACGATGGGCTTTAGAGCAGTGGATGCAGACACTTCTCTGGCAGATAAGCTGGACACCTTCTATGATTATTTTGAGGATGCAGCTAACAGTGCTAGCAGCGCACATGCTGAGAGAGCTGGAGAGAAAAACGTATTCACAGAGCATGACATGAGGAAGGCATTCAGGAGAGTGAACACCAGGAAGGCAGCAGGCCGTCACAAGCCAGCACCAGTGT
This sequence comes from Tachysurus fulvidraco, assembly GCF_022655615.1. Taxonomy (NCBI): domain Eukaryota; kingdom Metazoa; phylum Chordata; class Actinopteri; order Siluriformes; family Bagridae; genus Tachysurus; species Tachysurus fulvidraco. The sequence continues at coordinate 11,997,659 of NC_062534.1, forward strand.
TCAACAAGATATTTAAACTCTCCCATGAGAAGTCTGTAATCCCTATGTGCTTCAAGCAATCCATCATCATTCCTGTCCCGAACAAACCCCAGCCTGCCAGCCTAAATGACTATCTGCCTGTAGCCCTGACCTCTGTCATGATAAAGTGCTTTGAAAGACTAGTCAGAGACTTCATCACTTCTTTATTACATGACACACTGGACCGCCTTCAGTTTCCATTTACAGCCGCTCCAGTTTCAGCCGCTCCACCAAGGATGCCATCGCATATTTGCACCATAAAGCTCTGAGCCTCTTGGACATCAGAAATGGGAATTATGTGGAAATAGACTATGTTTCAATATTTAACACCATAATTCCCTCCACACTCACCTCAAAGTTGAATGTCCTGGGACTCAGCCTGTCTCTGTTTTGCTGGATATACAACTTCCTGTCAGACAGACCACAAGCAGTTTGGGTGGGACTAAATATACACTTTGGTCATGGGTAGATGTGTCCCTGCTGCCTGCCTGAGACCCAAGACCAAAATGGAAGTTGATGGAGCCACCTTTCTGACTCATCTAGGTCCAGTCTAGTAGACAGAGCCATGTCAACAGGCATTTGCTCAGGTCAAAGCTGCATTCTGCAGCATTTACTCCTGACTAATGCCTCAGGCTGGGGCCTGTATTGTCCCAGATGGAGAAGGGATAGGACTGGCCCATGCCATACATTAGCCTCAAGCTCTGTGTGTGGAAGAGAAAGTACAGCACAATAAAGAAGGCATGCCTCACCATCAAGAGGGCAGTCCTTACCCTCCATGGTTTGCATGGTTGATTACTGGTTTGTGAATGGATGGTGGAGCCAGGAGCGATGGGTTGTAAGTGTCTGAGCTACACTGTAGTGTCACTACATGATGCAGGAAAAAATATTCAAAATATTAACATCACCCAATATTAACATCTTATCCCCACTGCACTGGCTCCCCATATAATGTCACACTGATTTATAAAACTTTATTGATGAAATTTAAAGCTTTCATTGTTCCTGCATTACAGTACACTTTTGTTTTTTTGTGAACCACCATGCCTGCTTCAATTATGCCTCTTTTCCACCGAAAAGAACCGGGTGCTGGTTCAGAGCTAGCGCTAGTGCTGGTTCAAAGTTGGTTCCACTGGCGAACCTTCTAAGAACCGGTTTGCCTTTCCACCGGCTAGAGAGCCATCACAGCGCAGAGTGTGACGTCACTGTATACGTGTCCCAGCAACGTTAGCGCAACAGCGGCAAACACAAACAGGAGGATGTTGCTTTACTGTTAATGCTCATGGCTTTGCAAACCTACATTGGCATCCAAATGCGGCGAATAAAATATGTACGTGCAGATCCATGTAATCTGTATAAACGGAGGTTGTAATCGATAAAGTACATAACGCTATTTTATCGTTAACACAGAAAAAATTTTGCCTTAGAATGTAGCTACCTACTATCATGTGTGCTGATAATGTATCATATCGCGTTAAAGTAAAAATGTATTAAACATTAGTATACTTAAGGTACATTATCAAATGCGCTAACAGTAGCCCCGCCCCCAACTCCTGAAGCAAGCGGTTCTTAAGTCTAGACCAGCAACGTTTTGGTGCTACATAAGAACCACTTTTCCTGGTTCAGAGCCGGTGCTTTGGCAGTCGAAACAGAAAGAGCTGGTTCTAAATTAGGCTCTGGCTCCGAACCAGCACTCGAACTGCCTCGGTGGAAAAGGGGCATTAGAGGTACAGGATCTTTGTTAGTACTTGGAATAATGAAGACTCTAGCAGGAGTAGAGCTTTATGGCAGTTACAACTGTGAACTGCTTGTAATTAAATATTAAAATACAAACTAAATTATCACATATTTAGGCTTTCTTTTTTCTTTATTTTGGTTTCTTTTTTGGTTTTTGGTATCTTCCTTCCTTCCTTCCTTCCTTCCTTCCATTCATCCAACCACCCATCCATTTTTCAGTCATGCCCCAGGATTGGAAGGAGAATTGAAATGGTTGGTAGCTACACACATAGACAAACTTGTTGGTACCCTTTCATTAAAGAAAGAAAAAAACCCATTGTCACTGAAAACTTGAAACTGAAACAAAAGAGAAAAAAGACTTAAAAACAAAGTAATGAAACTGGCTTAGACAAAAATTATTGTACCCTAAACTTAATATTTTGTTGCACATCTATTTATTCTAATTATTTTTTTTATAAAAATTCTGAATACATATACAGTGTATTACCTCAAAATGAGACAAAAAAATCAATACAGCAACAAAATCCCCACCTGCCTTCCCCTGGAGCGGCCACAAGGAAGAAATAATGAGAGAACAAATAAACAATAATAATAATAATAATAATATTTTTTAAATAAATAAATAAAAATGGGTCTCAAAAGTAGTCCTCTAATAAGGGTCTAATGAGAAGGTCCTGTGGGGTTCTCAATAAAAATAGGGCATTGCAATATCCAATCCAAAAAAATAAAAAATAAAAACTTTGTGTAATGGGGGAAGCATGTTTCCATTTGAGGAGAATGGCACGCTCAGCCAACAAGGTGGTAAAGGTAATGATGTCACATTGTCCAAACGGGGTTTAATAACAAAGGAAACACAAAACACGACACAGACTAGAGACAGGACAAGACAACAGTAGATTCCGCGCTGCACAAGGCAACGCGGCACAGTTAAATAAACAGGGTGATCACAATAGGAAACAGGTGTGGAGACAGGGAGGGGCAGACGAATGTGGGGCAGACACGTGACGAGGAGCGTAAACACATGCACGTGGCCAAAGTTCGGGCTCCTGAGTCCTGACAGTACCCCCCCTCCCGAAGCGCCAAATCCTGACAGGGTCCAGGAGGGGGCGAGGCACACGCCGAAGGCAAGTGGGGGGAGCAAGGCACACGGCGAAGGCAGGTGGGGGGAGCAAGGCACACGGCGAAGGCAGGTGGGGGGAGCAAGGCACACGGCGAAGGCAGGTGGGGGGAGCAAGGCACACGGTGGGCGCAGCCAGAGAGGGCCGAGCGATGTCCACAGCCGAGCTGAAGGGCCGTGCGACGTCCACAGCCGAGCTGACGGGCCGAGCGACGTCCACAGCCGAGCTGACGGGCCGTGCGACGTCCACAGCCGAGCTGACGGGCCGAGCGCTACCCCCGACGCACCGCAGCTAGACCCACGTCTCAGGAACCAGGAACGGGGAGGGAGGGCGGGGAAGAAAAAAAATCCTCCAGAAAGAAAATCCATAGGGGCAAAAATACGGGCCTGCAACACCCCCCAGGGACAGGAAGTGGGGTGACGTCCTCCACGGAAACCAAATGTGAAGTGATGCCCTCCACTGGACAAATGCGGGGCGATGTCACAGGACACCAAAAAAAAAAAACTCAGGCTGGTGACATGGCCCGCAACCAGGAAGTGAGGCGGCACCCCCCGCGGAGAAAGCGGATGCGGAGCAGCGTCATCACCGAAAAAATGCGGATCGATGTTACCAAACCCGCGAAGTCCAGGGGGGAAAAAGTCACATAAGGAAAAAAAAAAATACTCCCAATCAGCCGGTCCAGGTTACCGCTATCCTGCTGGGTCCTAGTGCGGCAGAATCTTCTGTCATGAACGCAGGATAAAAGCGGACCCAGGACGCAGGATAGCAAAACAAACGGGGTTTAATAACAAAGGAAACACAAAACACGACACAGACTAGAGACAGGACAAGACAACAGTAGATTCTGTGCTGCACAAGGCAACGCGGCACCGTTAAGTAGACAGGGTGATCACAATAGGAAACAGACACGTGACAAGAAACATAAACACATGCACGTGGCCAAACTCTGTGAAGCACTTTACATTGTATTAGGGCATGTCTAGCACACACTCTAAAAACTGCTGGGTTGAAAACAACCCAATTTGGGTTACTTTGGCAATCTAGCGCTGGGTCAAAAAGGGACGAACCCAACACTGGGTTATTTTAACCCAGCTAGTTGGGTTATCATGTTTAACCCAGCATGCTGGGTTGTGATTTTAACCCAACTGTTAGTTAAAAATGACGACACTGCTGGGTTGAATTTAACCCAAAATGGGTCAGAAATTTAAGTGATTAAAATAATGAATCTACAGCAATATTTACTTCGGTTATCCAACCCCGCCCACGGGAAACACGGAAGTATGTGGAAGCAATTTAGGTGATCTAAATAAAATGTCGTCCTTCGTTTTATTAATACACTTTTTCTTATTTTTGTAAAGGATGTCTAGGCTAAAATAGCAAACCTTAAATCTAATATATATGTCTAACATACGGAGCTGATTTTGTCATAACATGTAAAACACTCGCATTCTATGAAAATGTATCAAATATCACAGTAAATGCTTCACTGACTTCCAATTAAATATGTGTGAAATATGAAAACATTTCATGTAACAGTGTACAAGTTAAAGAACACAGAATCCAATGAAGCAGTCAGGTCACAGTAATAATAATAATAAACATTTATGAACTATACACAGTTTAATTAATAATAAAAAAACATAAGTTACAGTTTGTCTGCAAAAATGATTGCTGGCAGAATTCGTACTGCTGGTGTCTCCTCCCCCAGAAGTCCATACACCAAACTGCCACACCAGGGAACACTGCCATGAACTAATTTCATAGAAAATATTCATGTCAGTCAAAAGGCATTTTATCCAAGAATTGCTCCTAAATTATCCTAATGATCCTGGGTGTGTCACGAATAAAATGGCGGTCGAACATGTTTAGTTTCAAACCTTAACGTTATTTAGCCTGAGCTGACCTCAGACATTCCCGCTTGTTTCAACCTCAAAGCGAAGTTAAACAAAATGTAGAGTGGGAAATTGGATGTCCTAACAAAATACGTTACCATCAAGTAAACTCTGCCGTATCAAACCCGTATCTAACACAGAAATCATTTATAATAATGTAGATTTAACATGTACAAAAGAAATTTAAAAGGCATTTACCTTATTCCTTCCAAGCTCTGATGAAGATGCCACGCGCGCTCTCCTGCTCAATGATCTGGGATCTGTCGTGAGTTGAAGCACGGCTCCGTAATTTAATCTCAGTTCAACTGACTGAAAGCATAAATTGCGCATATAACATCAGTTTATACAGTAAAGCAGATTTTTCATGGCTATGAACATCTTTAAATACATATTAAATAACTTACATTTCAGACAGAATTTCACTCGCTTTTATCTGAAGACGCAAAGATGGCGGCTTCTCGCACAGGTGTCGTCTGATTTTCACATTGACGTGCATGCTCTCTTTAACGTCCGTGTTCCCTACCCAGCTGGGTTATAGCTCAAGACAATTTTCAACCCAAACTTGGGTTAAAATAGCCCAAAGTCCTACCCAGCGGCCTCAACCCAGCATTCGGGTTGGGATTTCAGAGTGCAGATAGATGAATTATGGATTAAACTAAGAATGTTCTTCCACTGGTCTTCAGATATGTCAATCCGCAAGTCTTGCGCCGAGGTTTGTTTAAGACAGTCAACTGAGGATGAGGTTAGAGGGATTATTTTGCCACAGATGAGGGATATCAGCTGGGTTAAGGGTGATGATTGAATCAAGCTCAGATTCAGGTGGCCGATTAGGAAAATGACGAAATAACTTTTGAATAATGTGTCTCTCTTGAAAGAAATGAAACTGGTGGCTGTTAGGGAGATTACATTTAACAGATAAAAAAGAGAAAGATGAGAAGATTTCTTTTTCATACAAGTCACTCAGAGTAGAGAGACCCTTACTTGCCCAGACATTGAAGATATGATATGAGAGGGATGGGGGAAATAAGTGATTGTTTGAGATTGGCATGTAAATAGAGTCTTTATGCAAACCAAATTGTTTCCTGAATTGAAGCCAGATCTTAATAGTATTTATAACTACTGGGTTGTTCTAAATTTTGTGTTCTTCAAGGGCTGAGAGCAAATATTAGAAAGCAGTGAACTGGAAGAAGACATCTCTATGTGTCACTAAGGTGGGCTAGAGGTACGACATTTGTGGCCAACCCAGTAGAGTAATTCGGTTATGTTACAGGCCCAGAAGTAACATCAAAAATTTGTTGGTCCTAAACTCCCTTCAGGATTGGGAGACTTAGGTTTCTGTAACTCACAATGTGACTTTGCACCTGTTGACAGGAATTTTGGCCCTCTTCTCTTAAGCAAACTGCTCCAGCTGTGCCAGGTTTGAAGGGTGCCTTCTGCAGACTACATGTTTTAGTTCTTTTCACAGATGATCATTAAGATTTAGATCAGGGGTCATAGAAAGCCACTTTGCCGTAGTCCAATGTTTTGTTCTTAGATATTGTTGGGTGTTTTTATCTGTGTGCTTTGGGTCATTATCTTGTTGGAGGTCCCATGACCTGCAACTGAAACCAAGCTTTCTGATTTCCATTCTAACCTCCTGAGACAACTCTTCTTAGCTTTCTGTTGTCCATGTTCAGTGTGGTGCACACCATGATACCAAACAGCACAGTGACTACTTTTTACCCTTTAAATACAGTAGGCAGTCTGACTGATTATAAGATTGAAGACAACTGTGATTACAGGACACCTTTAGTTTAACATGTCCCTATGTACCATCATTTAAGGCCAGATATTAGTTTTTTTAATGCTTCTGTTGAACCACAATCCAAAAGCAATGTCTGATTTTCATTAGCATTTTGTCCATGTGTTTATGTTGGCTGGTTTTCATTACTAATCTTGGGCCTGCTTTCTATAGTCACCACCCTTATTTAGCCATAGTCAGTTATCACTGTCAGTGCCTAATTTGTTTTAATCGATTTTAATTGTAACTAAAATGTACAATGGTGTGTTTGTTTTGTAAAAGCCTTCTAACAAGTCTTATCAAGCATTTTTCACACCTATTCCAAATCGTTCTCAAGTTGGCTAAAAACATATATATATACTGTAAGATGTGCTTTTTGTAAGGTGTGTTTTTTTCTATTGCAGGACTGTGTGAGAAATAATTTGGATACATTTTAAGTTTTCTTTGTTTACCCTTCCCCTGCAAATGTCTGTGTCATCTGATTTATAGTTATTAACAATATTCCCATATTCTCACAATCTTCACAAGGTCAGTGATTATAATTTGCCACCCCAAAAATTGTCATGTTTGTCTGTGGGGCCACCTGATGTGGAACCATGCAAAGTAACTCCATCAATCAGAATAAATGTATTAACATTCTAAAAGCCCTATATCTCTCTTAAGGCAGCATAATGGAAAGGTATGATAATAAATTCTCTTTAGTGCAGTATATCAAAAATAGGTCAATGAATGTAGGATTGTATCATTGTGACCACCAGATGATCCGATTACATTTTGGCATTGACCAAAAATTATATTTTAAGGGTTTTTGAGGGTATTGAGGTATATGGAGAAGCAAGAAGAACTTGACTTGTTGATGGTAAAGGCATATTTCATTTATGTTTTTGGGTTGTCCATGCAGCGCTTTACGTGTCCACCCATCTTTCCTTGATTCTAGTTGGCATGATATCTTAGGGTTTAAGTAAATTGTTAAATTATATGTAGTAAATATATCAAAATGTCATCATCACCAGCAAAGTAATTACAGTTTGGAATTTATCTAAATTGGTTCAAAGTCACAATATCTTAATCTAGTATCGAGTTCTACTTGTTAATATCCAAGAAACATCCCCCTTTTTTTTTTTATAGAAGTTCTATTCTCTAGTGATCATCATTGATTTCATAATCTATTAAGCTTATTCCCTTCCTCAGGGCATTATGATTATACAGTACATACAGTATCTCACAGAAGTGAGTACACCCCTCACATTTTTTACAAATATTTTATTATATCTTTTCATGTAGCAACACTGAAGAAACACAACTTGAGTGTACAACTTGTATAACAGTGGAAATTTAATGTCCTCTCAAAATAACTCAATACACAGCCATTAATGTATAAAACGCAGTAAGAAAGCTGTAAGGTCTCTTTTTAACAAATAAACAGCGACCTTACAGCTTCGCTTTATAAAAAAAAAAAATGTTACATACTGTATATAAAATACAGTAGAATGTAGGATCTGTAGACATCTGGAACCACTACTACATTTACCTAAGCTTAAATGTCAAAATATACAAGCTTGCAAATTCTTACTATGGTGTGGTATGATGGTATACAGTGATAAATACATTTGCATACTGTCAGAAATGTATATAAAATATACCATAAAAATTCAGTCAGCAAAACAGTTTCTGAAATGACATCATGTAATGTTTGCTGTGGTGTTATATGATATTTGTGTCTACTTTTACACAATAAGACAAAGGGTTCCGTTATAGTTTACTGCTCATGTCAAATTTGTTCTTAAGATGCTCAAAACCAGATAAAATTTGGAAAAGAATGATGTACTACTTATGATTAATCATCTCTGACTGGGATACCTTTTCCTCTGTCTTATGGATAATGGTTTCATTATCCTTGTTTTTTAATAACTCTAACAACAAAAAACAAACAGTTAAAAAATCTGTATCATGAATATCATGAATAACTCACCAGTAATGCATAATATTTATTTTCTTTTAAAATAACCTTGCAGATTTTATTATTTTTATAATTCTGTTTTTATTTTTGTGGTCATTTCCATTTCAAGGTGAATCACCACATGTTTGCAATTTTATTTACTTGCTGCAGCATTCTGTAGAATGGTCCAGACACTAAAACCAGCATAGGATAAAAGCTACATTCATATGTATCAGGTTCAGAGTGAAGCTACTAATATATATAACAAAGCATATGTACAGAGCAATTAATCAATTTGACTTTGTCATTGTTTCCTCTGTGATTTTATTTAATGTAAAAGCATACAAATTAGGACCAACAAAGTGCACTCATACCAATGTACAACTTGAGTAGTGGTAGCTCAGTGGATAGGTTGTTGGCCTACTCATTGGAAGGTTGTGAGCTTGAATACCAGTAAGATGAAGCTGCCAACTTAAGTTGCTCTGGATAAAGGTGTTTTCCAAATGCTGTAAATCTATGTTTTGTTGCAACAAGGATTACCAACAGTAATTTTTACTACACCAATTTTTTGTTTATATTTAAAATTTTGTTGTATATATTGTTTCTCACATATTCAGTGAAAAAAAAGGAAAAAAACCTTACAGTAGATAAGAATCATTTTCACACAATTATCAAATATCAAATATAAAGCGTTAGATATATATAAGTATATTTCCTAAAGAAATAGACGACCAATTAATGGTGTGACTATGGAGTAGGATACCCCGGAGATGGGCTTCAGCATTAATCGTTCTTGTAGCTGGCAGGCAGAGCCATACATACAGTAACAGCCCAGAATAACGGAACGCACGCTCTCTCTCTCTCTCTCTCTCTCTCTCTCTCTCTCTCTCTCTCTCTCTCTCTCTCTCGCACACACACACACACACACACACACACACACACACACACACACACACACACACACACACACACACACACAAACACAAAAGACGTCAGTAGCAGGCACGAGCAAGGAGAGCTCGGTCACTCGGTGTTGGTTTTGTCTTAGAACATCCGGGCAGATTTCATACGGAACCATCGTGCTATACCCATGCTGGGAATTTGGCTTTGTTTCTTCACGCAAATGCAAAAGGAAAAAATATGCAACGAAGCATCACTCTGCTCTGCACCAGCGTTATCGGACTCTGCCTTGGTTCGAGTTTTCCAAGTAACATCAACATAGGTGGGTGCACGGAAATAGTCACCTGTAGGTGCTCAAAGTGCTTAAAATGGACAGTTTGTGATTACGATTGCTCTTCTAAAAGCTGATCAATGTTACTCCATTTCATGCACACGAACAACAACGGCGATGTCACTTATACGTTAGGATTTTACCTATTACGCATGATCGCTTACATTTTTCTCGTCTATTTTAACACAGGAGGATTATTCCCTGCCGAGTCGCACGAATATGAAGTGTTCCGATTTGCGCTTTCGCACCATCAGGACATTCCCAAACTGGTACCTCAAGTAGATATGGTGAAGATGGGCAACAGCTTCTCCATGACTTATGCCTGTAAGTATGACCATGGAAACAGACGCGAATAGACTTGAAATGTTCACACTTTCTGTCCTTTTCCTTTCTTTTCTTTTTTTTAAAGATGAGCGTTAGAAAAAATTAAACACTGCGCTTCAAAAGTTTAGCTTATATCACTGTTGCCTACGCTCATGTTATCTGTTGTGAGTGAAATTTGTATAGTGAATGGAAACGACTGATCAATGTGTAGTCTTCAGCTAAAGCTTTGGAATAAGGCAAGTCTAGTGAAATGGACGATGTACATACGTAAATGTCATATGTGACTGTTTTGAGGTGGTTATATATATATATATATATATATATATATATATATATATATATATATATATATATATATATATATATATATATATATACGGTTCTAAAACTACAGTCTAAATATTCATCCTGTTGCGAATCTGTTTGGAGTTTGAATGATACCATGGAAGGCAGGACGTGCAGTCATATATTTAAATCGATTTGATTATGTCGCAATTCGAATTTGGGCGCTTTTGACATGTCGAAGTCAGACTGCAGATGCCACTGCATTATCTGGGCTGCGCTCAGTGAAGCGGACAAAAAAAAAAACGTAGGCCTGTTTTGCATATAGGCGATTATTATAAAGAACAGTTTAAAAAAAAAATCAAACCAGTCAAACATTTAGTTCTTTATTCCCGGTGTTTTAATAGGCCTGTTTAGCCACTTTGCATGTCCACAAGTCATTTTATTTATGATAAATATTGCAGGTATTTGGGTGCAGACAGTTTTGGCGTTTTTGACAAGGTAAAATCGAACTGCTGTTGTCGCTATAATGCATATGAGATGCTCAGATTTAGTTCAGACATGTAGTTCGTAACAGACCTTTATCAGCCAATGGTGTATTGGTTACATTCATCTTTTACTGGAGAAGCACAACAGGTCTACAGTTTTGTATACAATAGCTAGTTTAAAAGAAGGTATCTTGCCTGTCTTTTATTACCCTTGGCCCTAAAAAAAATCAAAAAACTTTTTAACAATGGGCATCTAGCGAACATTTTTTGTATTGCTACTTATATAGTATAACCTATACACTTTTCTCATCCACACACAAATGTAATGTGTATCATCGTGAATTGTTTATTAGGCTATCGGCTGTTAATGGTAAAACAATTCATGTCTTTCAGTAAAGTGAAGATGTTGCTTTGTGGTCAGAATAATTTATTTTGAGTTTTTGTATTTCTTATTTAAATATAGCAATTTTTCGATACAAAAAAAACATGAGTCAGAGAGAATCTCTCTCTGTGTGTGTGTGTGTGTGTGTGTGTGTGTGTGTGTGTGTGTGTGTGTGTGTGTGTGTGTGTGCACGTGTGTGCATGTGTGTGTAACTATGTGTGAGTGAATAAAAATCAGAAATAGATTCATCATTAAAAAGCTACTAAAAAATACAAGTATGCAAATGCACTACAATACAATCAGTACTGATACAGTACTTTATGTATGTCGTACATCAGGTGGGGCACTGTGACTTGATGTAGCTAGAGTCACAGTGCATCTATAATTAAGGTGGTTTTCACACTTGGTTTGTTTTCTGCTGTCCGAATCTGAGTGTGATTCGAGCCCAGGTTACTTTACTATCTGAAAAACGTGCAGATCTGAGTTGCCGTCACATTCACAGAAATCACCAAACTGTAACTGAAACAACCCTGCGTCTTGGGTTTGATACATGGTTTTGGGTTTGTAGTTGATATACAATTTAATTACTATTTTTTATTTTACAAAATAACAAAATAAAGTGGCTAAAGTCACAGAAAGTGTGCAATTAAACAGGTTAAGGTTGACTGATTCTACAACATGGCAAAACTGCCAAAGGGCAGAAAAATTCTCACTCACTCACTCACTCACTACCGCTTTATCCGAACTACTCCGGTCACGGGGAGCCTGTGCCTATCCCAGGCGTCATTGGGCATCAAGGCAGGATACACCCTGGACGGAGTGCCAACCCATCGCAGGGCACACACACACTCTCATTCACTCACACATTCACACACTACGGACAATTTTCCAGAGATGCCAATCAACCTACCATGCATGTCTTTGGACTGGGGGAGGAAACCGGAGTACCCGGAGGAAACCCCCGAGGCACGGGGAGAACATGCAGACTCCACACACACAAGGCGGAGGCGGGAATCGAACCCCGACCCTGGAGGTATGAGGCGAATGTGCTACCCACTAAGCCACCGTGCCCCCCGCAGAAAAATTCTGTTTAATATATTGAATTCGTTGGTAATGAAAATCGATTCATGTGATCCTGACATATTGAAAATGGCTGTTCAAAAATAGCCAAATTATGTGGGAAAACATGGTAACATATACAGTAATTACTTAAGTTTTTGATGAATATGTAAGCAGTTGCACTTTGTAGTTCCCCATCCTTTTTATATTTCAACATCGCACTTTTTATATCTTTTGTCATGTGAATATACATGATGGGAGAAAGTACTGTAAATTAAGACTTGTTCATTTCATTCAAAACATGCAAAGTTTTTTGTGCAGAAAAAGGTCCAATTAGACATGAAAACAGCTTAGTGCATCTGGCCCAAAGGGATTTTGATCAGTCTATATGTTACAATAAACACAGTAGTGCAATGGGTTTATGTTTGAAAAAATAAAAACAAACATGATGTATTATTAAACTCAGTCATGGTAATCTCTATTTTAAATTTGTTTTTCTACCAATATCTAACATCATGAATACAATGATTACAGATTTCTTTTAACACAGACTGGTGCAGCAGCTTCTAATTTCTTAAATAATCATGTAAGAAGATGTATCCCATCATTTTGGAAAATACATTTCAGAAGGGGCAAGTTATTGGCCAGCCTCAAACAAAGAAAACTCAGGTAGATTCCTGAAATCACTGAAATAAGGTTAAGACAGATCAGAGTGCATTCAGAGACTCTTGTTGAAATCACACCATAACAAATCAACATTAGAAATAAATGTTGTGAAATATAATAAGGTTGTCGTAATGATGGCATGAAAAATTCATACTGTAATCAAGGCTAAAGTCAGTGCACTGGCATATTAGTGTGCAATTTTTAATTGTCCAGTGTGTATATTATACAAGAACCGAAGATCTAGACTTTCAAGAACAGAGTTATGCCAACTAGTATACTATTAGCTTCTGAAAAGTAGCATAATTAGAGGGAAGCATATTTTTTAAACCTTGGTAGACTTTTCTGATTTGATCTTTTCAGAATTGAGGAGTGTGTCCTTCTTTATTTGTTTATTACATCTCAGTTAATATAAGGGTGATTTTTATATAAGGGATTTTTAAAACATAATAATTTTCTTTTATGCAGTTTTTTTTTACAATTTGGGCCTTTTTACACCAGGTCACTTCATATGGTTTCTCTGATCCAATAGCTATCTGATTTGTTAAAACTGTTCCATTTACATTAGGCCACATAAATGCGTCTTGTCGAATCAGATATCAATCTGATCTTTCTACTCCCGCCCAAAATGCAAATATATTTTACCTCAATTCCGGGGTAATTGAAATGGAACACGCTTTTGGTGTATGTGGTTGCTACAAAAAAAACAGCATTTACTGTTTGCTGCATCTTCGCTGGCGGCAGCAGTGCATTTTAAGACCCAACGAGACACCTGGTTGAAAGATCGGAGCCAGCGCTGGTGGGAAAATATATTTGTTTCTGGCACGATGCATGACTCGCGAGTCACCTGCGAGTGACATACTTCCGTTTGGGAGGAGTTTAGCGCTGATGTATGTGGCTTGAACAACCTCCTGAAGTGGTTTGGTCGATCAGATTTACATCCCTCTAGAAACCATTTCGGAGAGCATTTACACCTGGTCTTTTCAATTAGCTATCGGATCACAGAAAACGCATGAAGTGACCAGGTGTAAAAAACCCCAAAGATACACTGAGGTATAGAATTGACAACCTTGTTTTGATTTAAGTGATGTACTGTAATATTCTGTATTGTTACAGCCTTAATGATGCATTCTTATGAAATTACTTTGTATTTTGTACAGTGTACCACACACCTTCCTTCAATTATCATTTTATTAGGTACTTTTATTAGGTACACTATCAACTTTGTAGATGTGAAAGGACTAACTGTAGCAAAACTGCAGTTTTTCTTTCTCCCTCAACACCACAGGGCTACCCCTGACCAGACATAATTTGGGTGGTAGGTCCATATACGTACTGGCGTCTTATTGGATGTTGCAGTGGAGTTAATGTCAGGGCTGAGTTGAGAAAAGTCCTACAAACCCCATTCCCTTCCTACAGCTGTGATTAGACTTTCATAAATGGATAAATACTGTATGGCAAAAAGATGAGGTATAATTTCATGTACATAAGGTAGTTGTACTGTATCTAACAATGTGGCCAGTAAAAAAAATATTGAAACCTGCAGCAGAGCTGCTGAAATATAGTACACCATCATTGAAATAAGACTGTAATTGACAAAATTCATTTCTGATCAACAGTGGTTATGTTGTGTTAGCATTGCTACCTCACACCTTAGGTTAATGTGTGGAGTTTTACATATTTTCCCTGTCTACATGAATATTCTCCAGTTCCAGTGAGCTCACAAATATATGGTGTGAGTTTATTGGTGTCTCTAAATTCCCCTATGTGTGAATGAGCATGTGAATGTGTGCATGACACCTGCTACGAACTGGTGTCCCCTCCTGAATTCCCTCATTGTGCCCAGTGTTCCCAGGATAGGCTCTGTTTCCACTCTACTTTCATAAATCAGTGAAGATGGTTGATCTGCTGTCAGTAGAATGTCAGATGGGTTTAGAGCATAAAGTTTTCATAGCTGCTTCTTTTGTTACAGCTACAGGCTGAGATGTTGAATCTGTGTGTTTTAAGCAAGGGAAAAGTGCTGTCAAATTAATCTTTGAAAGGTCTTTTTCTTTGTACCACCTATTACATTAATGAGATTCAAAAGAATTTTCTGTTGTCCCTGCTTGTGCAACATGACAGCTGTAGTTTTTTTTTTTGCCTCTGGTGTATTCTTTAATAAAATAAAACACAGGATCAAACAGTTTAAAAGAGGAGAACAAAACTGCAGGGATTTGCTGCTTGACAACTGCACTGACAACAAATAATATATGTAACAGAGCGAAATACCACCCCAAGCCCTCCACCCCATGCACGCACACACTCAGACACACACAGACACACATAAACACACAAACACGTGCACATGTGTACTACTACAGTGGAACAAGGTAATTCATCAGTAATTTAGACTGGCTCAGCTTCTCTTATCTAGTCCAAAAGACTACTTGACATGGTGCCATGTGAAATCATTCAAGTAGCCCAATTAAGAGCTCATAAAGTGCCTGGCCCACATAGCTTGAGTAGACTCTTCTTCTGATAATGAGGACACGCATTGCTCCTGGCAGCCTTCACTATAGGAAAATATGTGCCTGAGTCTTTAACCTTCAGCACTGTAGATTATAGTATATATGTATTATTAAATGTGCCTAATGCTTTCTGTGATACAGAGCTGCTGTCTTCTCTGTTAGATCATGAAGGGGTGAGCCTGCTGTGGGTAGCTGATATTTGCTGTTAGCAGACAGGGGTCTAGCTCTAGCTTAATTAGCCATTAAGTAGCATTCTTATGTTTTGTTATGCTATGCTATCTCTGCATCTAACTTTTTACTCAGCAATGAATATTCAGCTTTCTTTATTAATACCCTTGCATCATTATGTATTTGTCGCCGCTTTTACACATACAGTAAATGGAAAATTGTTTCTGCTTTGCTAAGCAAAATGGTAGGCATTACATACACATTTGTGTGTGTGTGTGTGTGTGTGTGTGTGTGTGTGTGTGTGTGTGTGTGTGTGTGTGTGTGTGTGTCTACAACCCAAGTGCAATCCAATCTTATTAGACAGTAATATAATCACAAAATTAATATTTAACAAAATAAAACAAACATCAATGGATCTGGATCATGGCTTGGTCAGACTACAATATAATAAGTATTCCAAATGAATTCCAAAATATTGTTTTATTGTTTTATTGGAGAAATCATGAAATCATCTTTGGCAATGATTAATAAAATGAGTAAAATTAAAAAATAATTATTAAGTCTAATTATTTATCAAAAATTCTCATTTTTAAAAGTGTTAGATTTGACAATTAAATGTTGGCCTTTATAAACTTTTTGGCTTAAATTCATCTTTTTCCATTAATAATTATATGTGCATATTGAACACCCCATTCCAGATTTACAGTCACCTCGTTATAATAACCTTTACTCTACTAGGACAGTTTTTCTCTAAAATCTGGAATGTGAATGTGGGGAATTGTCTATTGAACCACAAGATTAATAGTGAGGTCAGGCATAGTTGTTAGGCAAGCAGGGTTCTAGTTCTTGCCAAAGTTCAGCTGGGTTGAGGTCAAAGCTCTCTGTAGGCCACTCAAGCTTTGGCAAACCATGTCTTCTCATTGGACCCCTACACAGGGGTATTGTGCATAGGGGCACTGTCATGCTGGAGAATGTTTAAACCACTTAGGTTGAATAAAGGTAATTTGCAATGGTACAGCATACAAGGGCATCCTATACAGTAGTATGCGTAAAACTTTGTGGCATCAGTTTGGGTCTGATGGTCCATAAACCTTTAGGTTTACAGTGTATATTTGATTGCTTTACTATGTATAAGATGCAGCTAGTTTTGTTTTGATTAAGGCACAAATTCAGAATTGTTTCATAAACTTTTGGAATGTTTATTTCCATCCAGAATTGCATTACTTTCTCACCAAGATCTTGTAATGATGATGGGAAAGACGGATCGCTGCAAGTCTTCACCAGCACATCCCAAAAGATTCTCAATAGTCTAACATATTAGGCTCACTGACAAGTAGTTTTCTTAACCCTACAGAGCTGCTTTGTCCCAATCCTATGAGTTCTCACTCAATATGCATTGTGGTGGTGGAAATGAAGAGCTCTTTTCCAAAACACGATAAACGCCAAAATTTAAAAAAATGAGTTTGTCATGTCATTTTGCTGTGTCATGATCCTATATACTGCTCCATCAATGTGTCATGCCAAAACGCTATATTTCTTTGTTTAAAATGTACTGCAAGATGCAGTTTCTTTCCAAATTGTGATAAGCACCAAACCTGTATTTTGCCTAAACGCTATATATCCTCTCGACCAATCAGAATTCGGTGAGCGCTCGACGCAATCCAACATGGCGGCAGTCTGAGGAGAGAGATGTTTGTTTGTGCGCAGTCTTCAAAATGAGTGTTTTTATCTTTGAATGTATTACTTTATTTACTTTATTTTATGTACAGTATTAAGTTGCCTGTTGAATATTGTTATCATTACTATCGTTACATTTTGTACAGTATAGCTTAAATGCGTTACTAAGTGATTGGAATGTATTGTTAACATTGTTGTCTATTTATTTAATTAGTGTTGTTTGTATATGTGTTATTTTTAAATTATTTGTTTTATGTGGTGGACAATATTGAAACCTGAAATTGAAAATATTTATTTTTTTACTATATATTTTATGTTACTATTTATTTTATTTGGAAGTTGTACTTGGTGTATGTCTCTTTCTATTAAAAAAAATATTTAAATAAAGGATGGATTTATAGCGTTTTGGAAAAAAATAAAAAGAAACTTTGAATTTATATTCAACAAAATTGTTGTTTCATTTAACAATCACTGTTTAACATGTTCAGACTGAGCCAACAGACCATTTTAACAGGATAAATTGAATATAAACAAAATGTGTTGGTCTAGGTAAAAAAAAAGTAATTTTCATAAAAACTATTAAAATGGATTTATAGTGTTTTGGAAAAGTTCTTACCACTTCACCTCTATCTTTACAGTAGTTTCAGCAATCTCCATAGTTATTTCTTTGCTTGATGCAGGCATGGTTGTTTAAGAAATGCTAATCACTGCATGAGATAGGGTTAAATAACTTAGACATCACTGCAGTAATTTTCCAATGGAATGCTCTTACTTATTGACTTTTTTGGCCATATCTGAGTTCATATCTGATTTCTTTTTGGCCACTACAGAACGATATATATATGTGCGTGTGTGCGTGCGTGTGCGTGCGTGTGTGTGCGTGTGTGTGTGTGTGTGTGTGCGTGCGTGCGTGCGTAGCCCAGCTAGGGTTATATTAAGTATACTGATAAAATAATCGTGCACTTCTCCTTTAAGAGTTACTGCATGTATAAGGTTTGTTAGTAATGCACTGACTCAAAGCGTGTCTTTGCCTAGCAAGTTTGTTAATTTTTTTGTCATTGGACCTTTTCCCACCTCTGCAGGTATACTGAGAATTCTGATTGGATAAAGGGGTTGAGTTTAGAACTGCCGATCGATGTGAGAGGTGTGTTGTTTTTGTTCCTGCTAGTTTTAAGGCTAATATAGAGTAAATAACCACTGACAAAGTGGGTCAAAGCATCTGTATTTGGTGGAGCAAGTGTTATTACTACTTTTATTTATTTGATTTGTGCATATAATCTGTACAAGAGTAAAGTGTATGAGTTGTTTCTTCTGAGTCTGCTGCACAGCGCAGCCCGAAGCTACGCTAATTTTCGTGACTGAGCACAAAATAGCGGTCTATCTGTCTGCTTTCCAACAGTCCAACATTGCGTTTAGTTTATTTGAGGATGTGACTGGGAGGAATTCATGGACCAGTTGTGACTACCTCAGATGTGGTTTGGAGTACCATGAATTCTGTCAATTCTGATATTACGTATTCTATTATGTATTAGTTTTGGTGTTTAATGCTAATGTTTATGTTCTTGAAAGTATTTCAATATTTCCTTTTGTACATAAATAATTTAATCATAAGTTTACTTACCTTTTGAGTTGATGAAGTTAGTTTGGTGATAATTTACTGCAGTTAGTGCATAAATAGGCTAACTAACCTTATCAGTAGACAAAAGTGCAATAGGAAGGAGAGTAATATCCCAGTCGAGGAACAAAGTTAGAACTCGCAGCTCCCCCTAATTGAAGGTTAAGGGTAGGGGGCGTTACATAAAATGGTGGCCCGTACGTGGATCTTTCCTTCCTTAATCCTGTAAAAGGACAAAATACACAGTGAGTAAGAGCTAAGTTACCCTTTGAGCTCATATAAGTTGACTGATAAACATCTGCCTCCGGTTCAAGCATGGCCTATGAAAGTAACCCTCTTTTATTTGCTGAGCTCTCCAAGTGGTGTAAGGAGGCAGAAATTGAGGAGGCTCATGCTATATTGATGTAAGGAGTACCTGCAACCACTGAAGTGTCATACATTGAAGATACTGTGCAAACTGTAAAAACCCTGTCTTGGGGCCCTGTCTTGGTACTCTTTTGATATTATGTGAGTGTCAGGAGGTCACTGACCCCACCTGTGTTCCAGCTGAACTGTTGCTACCTCATGGAGAAGAGGCATGGAAAGCGATAGTGGGGCCTTTTGACATTTCCACTTCTGAGTTTTCCAAAAAATTAGAAACATTCCTAACTGCTGACAGACAAACTATGACTGACATACAGGCATTATTTGCTCCATCCCATTCTAGTGCTGCTTCCCCTGAGTCCATTATACGTGCGGTGGGTGAGTTTCTGGAGAAGACCACAAAACCTCTAGGTGAAACCAATGCCTACCGACGATTGCGTATCCTTTCAGGCATTATTCCAACCTCGGCTGTAAAGGAAAGAACAGAAAATTGGATAGAACAAGCCTGCCTAATGGCTGATGAATGAATGAAGGAGGATTATGGAGAGTTTGAAAGGACCAGCCCTTGACATCATCAAAGCTGTTCGATTGTCAACTCCTGCGGAAAGTGCTTCTCAATACTTGGAGGCATTAGAAAACACATTTGGAACTTCTGAGTCAGGGGAAGACCTCTACTTTGCCTTTCCTCTCTTACGTCAATCCCCTGGGGAAGCTTTATCTGATTTTCTTTCTTTATCTGATATCTGAAAAATCCTTATCTAAATTGTAAGAAAAGGAGGATTGACTCCCAAGATGACTGACAGAACAGACTTGAACAGCTGATCCGAGGTGCAGTTGAGACTGATCTGATGCTTTTGTAGTTAAGACTGAGAATAGAGAACAGCCACCCACTTTTTAGCACTGCTAAATGAAATCAAAGAAGCTGAAGAGAATGAAGCTGACCATCATAAAATTAAGGCATCTGTGAACCCTATACAAATAAAAAGTGAAACTACACTTGATTCTGAGCAGAGATTCAAGAGCTACGATCATTATTTTTTGAATATCTTGAATCAGTTTCTGTTTAAGAAACTGGATAAGAAAAAGCCTGATACACAAGAAGAATCAGAGGTACAAATGTTAAAGAAGCAAGTTCAGCAACTGCAACAACGGTTAACAGTTATAAGCATCAGCTCCTCTAATCAATCCCAACAAGCTCTGACAAATCCCAGGCCAGTTCCCGGGACCAATAGAGAGACGTCTGTTAAGCATAAAGTGGATTTCTTATGTTATCAATGTGGTGAGGATGGACGGAAGTGTTAAGGATGGAAGTGTTAAGCACCTGAAAACACATCCCAAGTAATACAAAAGTTGGTTTGTGCTCTTCGAAAAGCTAAGAATAAAAAGAACTGGATGACTGAAGCTAGTACTACTCCCAGCAGTTCAGACTGTTTCTCTAAAAGACGTCAACTTGAGTAGTGTATGTGGGATAAGTCAACTTCCCAGAGGTTTAGTGGGCCCTGCCTCAACCATTTCCATGGAGTTGAATGGATGTCCTTGTCAAGCTTTACTGGATAGTGGGTCCCAAGTAACCATCATGTTTGACCAGTGGTACTCCAAACATTTATCACAGCAACCACTTCATGCACTCACTAGATTGTCCAACTGGGGACTTATTTCTTCAAGTTGTCCATACAAGGGATACATCATAGTTGATGTTTTGCTACCTGCTTCAATCAGGGGGTGAAAGAAAATGCTTCAATTATTGCTTTGGTCTGCCCTGAACCCCAGGGCCCTCAGCAATGTCCTGTAATAATTGGAACCAATGCAAGCTTTTTTAAACGTCTGACCTTGCTCAGCCAGAATGTTAATGCAGTCAATCAAGTAAATTCAATGAGAATTCAGCCTTCACCCCTCCAGCTCTGTTTATAAGAGGAAGTTCTTGAGACAGCTGAGGGACAAGTCAAGTGGAGAGGACCGCTGTCCTTCAAATAGTGAAAGGTATGCAGTGTGCAAAGTGGATAGTGAGAAGCCAATGAGAAAAAATATTTTCTTGTGGAAACCCCTGTGGAGAGTCAGCTTCCAGCTGGACTGTTGATTCCTCCGACCATTCTGTCTTCTTTTGCCATTAATGTGAATAACTTCAGAGTGCTGTTCCACAATGCGACCTCCAAAGACATTAGTATCCCCTCAGACACAGTTTAACCCTAAAGTCTTTCCAACTGACACCGTTACAGTTACCCCAGATGCTCCAGCATCCAAAAAGTTTAGATCCTAAAGTATTCAACTTTGGAGATTCAACTTCTGTATTCCTGTTGATTGGGGAAAAAGGCTTAGAGAGAAACTAGTGGAACGTGGAAACATGTTTTCCATTGAGGAGTGGAATGTTGGACGTGCCAAAGGTGTGAAGCATAATATCCGACTAAGTGATTGTCATCCATTTATTGAGCGATCTAGGCATATTTCCCCCCCAGATATTGATGACGTCAGGCATCACATAAAAGAACTGTTGGCTGCATGCATCATAACAGAATCCAGGAGTCATGCCTCCCCAATAGTTATTGCACGGAAGAAGAATGGAGCCATTCATATGTGCATCGATTATCAGACATTGAATGCTCGAACAATCCCTGATCAATACACCACTCCCAGAATGGATGATACTCTCTTTTTGGAAGCAGATGGTTTTCTGTATTGGATTTGTGTAGCGGCTATTATCAAATTGAGATGGCCGATGAGGACAAAGAAAAAATAGCATTCATCGGTCCTCTAAGTTTTTATCAGTTTGACTGCATGCCGCAGGGGATCACTGGGACCCCAGCCACATTTCAGCGGCTAATGGAGAGAGCTGTTAGAGATATGCATCTTCTCCAGGTCATTGCTTATCTTGATGACCTCATTGTCTTTGGCCATACTTGAAGAGCATGAGGAGAGGCTGCTGAAAGTGTTGGATCGGCTGGAAGTATACAGGCTCAAGGTGTCCATAGATAAGTGGGACACATTGTATCTGCTACAGGGATAGCTCCTGATCCTTAGAAAGTGAACGCTGTTTCAGATTGTAAGATGACGCATGATTTAAGGTTGTTAAGAGCCTTTCTAGGATTTTGTGGGTTCTACAGACGATTTGTTAAAAACTACTCCGCCATAGTGAGAACTGAGTGTGGCCGAAAGTCACTATCCAATCCATCAGTTTCTGGCTCTCAAGTGGGCTATTGTGGATGAATTCTATGATTATTTGTATGGGGCAAAGTTCACCGTCCGGACCGATAACACCCCCCTCACTTATGTTTTGACCAGCGCTAAACTTAGTGCTACAGGACATTAGAGGCTGGCTGTCTTAGCCATTTATAATTTTAGCCTTCAATACAAGCCCAGGCGTCTCAACATGGATGCAGATGCCTTGTCCCGCTATCCAATAAAAACATCTCAAGAATGGGTAGACCTTCCACGATCGGGGGTTAGGGCCATCTGGCAGCTTGATGATACTTACCACTCCGAAGAATCTGGTGGCAGGTTGGTGGATCAGTTGGGGGCTCCTCCAAATGTAATTCATTTCATATATGTTTGTCCTGTGCAGTTGGAAATAGGACACAAGGAGCAGTTGACAAACTCCAAATTGATGCTAGCACAAGAGAAAGACTCCATCATTAGACCATTGAAACAGGAAGTGGACAAAGGAAATACACTTATTGCAACAAAGAGTTCTAATCATCTGGAGACTCTTTTACGGTAACAAGGAGCAAA
This sequence comes from Tachysurus fulvidraco, assembly GCF_022655615.1. Classification (NCBI taxonomy): domain Eukaryota; kingdom Metazoa; phylum Chordata; class Actinopteri; order Siluriformes; family Bagridae; genus Tachysurus; species Tachysurus fulvidraco. The sequence goes on from NC_062534.1 coordinate 12,020,622, forward strand.
TTCGACACAATCTCTTATTCAGAATTACCAAAATTTCCAACGGAAAGGAGAGACAGCAGCTAATTCTGCCAGGAAAATATCGGGTGCAGGTGTTACATTCCCTTCATGACGAGTCAGGTCACCTGGGAATAGAAAAGACAACGGAACTTTGTAAAGATCGATTTTACTGGCCACACATGAACAAAGATGTGGAACAGTATGTGAAGGAATGTGGACGATGCATTGCAAGGAAGAGTTTACCACAACGCTCAGCTTCCTTGAATTATTTAACCAGCAATGGCCCATTGGATCTGATCTGCATTGAGTTCCTGTCTCTTGAACCTGACATACTGGTCATATGTTGAAAAGTTTGTGTGTATATATATATATATATATATATATATATATATATATATATATATATATATATATATATATATATATATATATTAATTATGGCATGCCGTTTAGGAAATTATTCATGAGAGAATTGGATGAAAAGTCTGAATATATTGAATGGATTCTGAATATATTGAATGAAAAGTCTGAATATATTGAATGTAGAGTCTGAATATATTGAATGAATCGTGACGTCATCAAAACGTACCTGATATCTTACTTTACTTGTACTTTAGGCAGAATGACTGAGTCAGCGATAAACTTATTTGCTGCAATTTTAAGAAATGAAGAGATGCTTAACACGTTTAACACATTTAACAGTGCGTATACGGCCCAAAGTGGTGCTGTAAACCACACTAGTGTCGGACTATGGATGAAGAAATGTATTCTCTATTTCACCGAGGAAGGTGAAGGAAGGTTTCCCCTACTTACATATCTAACAGACACGGATCAAGATCACTAATTTGGATCTCTTTTTGTGTCCACTACACTACTGTCTGCCTATTGTCTGATGCTACTGTAGGTAAGTGGGTTAATATGGGTTTCTAATAGCCGATTTGGTTGTAAATTGTAAATAATTTTATTGTTATAAACTTTCAGATTTCACTAGGTCATCTCACTGTATCCAAAAGACAGATATTTGCAGGTTTAAAGAAATTTATCAAAGTCACCAGTCTTGCATGACTTTTCCAATACTTAAGGCACATTGTGTCTTACAACTGTCAATTCAGCAGCAATATCTGTCTTTTGGATACAGTAAGATGACCTAGTGTAATTTGGAAGTTTATAACAATAAAATTATTTACAACCAAATCTGCTATTACAAACCCATATTAACCCACCTACCTAGCATCAGACACTAGGCAGACAGTAGTGAAGTGGACACCAAAAGAGATCCAAATTAGTGATCTTAATCCGTGTCTGATAGATATGTAAATAGGGGAACTTGAGTAAAGTTGGCCGCATATTGACAGATTCGAGTTTCCCGAGTCAATAACTCCTGAACTAAAGGGTGTTACTACACAAATAACACCGCTTTTTTTTTATCGTAGTAATGTAGAGAGGCAGCTACAACCCAATTTTCCTCAAAATCAGCTTTCCTCCATGGTGGAAAAAATACATAAGACACTATGTCATCTTTGTAGTGTAATGACATGCAACCCCCATGAGTTTGTATGTATGTGTGTAGCTAAGTCATATCAAGGCTTCGAATGAGTGAGTGTTTTTTTTTTCTATGTGAGCAGTTACAAGAGCAGAAAATGTGCAAAAAGGTAATACATATTCTTGGTGGAGCCACTTAGCTGAAACCATGCAAAGCATCTTTATTCAAAGGCAGATACATGTCTCCATCAGCGTGAAAAACAAAACAGATGATGCGAAACTACCTGGAGCTTCAAATAAATCCCACATGCATGGAAATAAAAGAATGGAAAGAGAAAAGAAGTGAAATGGAAAAATAGTCCAATATTACTTAACTTCCAAAATCTTCTGAGAGTCTCTTTTTGAAAATCATTGGATTTTTTTTTTTACAAACTGGCAGCTGAATATATCTTTTCTTGTAGATGAAATGAATACAATGGAATGCAGAGAAAGAACAGATTGGCATATCACAGATGCATGGCCTCAAGAAATGCAATTTGTGGGAGCAGTACAAACCCTAAACTTAACATGCATCACTGGCAAACAGGGAGCAAACAGAGAGAGCAAGCTAAAGCTCCCGAGATTTGCAGATCTGCTATTGAGAGGAATAAAAGTCTGCTCAATGGGCATAACAAAATGCCAGCCGGAGCATCACCATGGCAGCTCTGATGGGCTACAGAGCACATGTAGCTAAAGTTAGCCAAGTTCTAATAGGCTAGACTCAGAAGGTTTAATAATTACCTCTCTGCTGTGTCTCATTAAATCAGAACACAAGAAATCAGGTCAGAATGGCCAAAGAGCAGTGGTCTCACAGCTATAGATGGAAAAACTATTAAGCTTAGAAACATTATCAATAATCTTAATGGTTTGGCAGAAGCTGTGACGGGAAATGGCATGCCTTTGACTTTTAGGGCCAGTGCTGGCAAGGCTGGAGTCATGTACCTGATGTTAGTTTGTCTCCTATCCTATTGCTTCAACAGCTTCCAACCTCACTGTTGTTTATACCTTGACCCTGGGTGGCCAAGTTTTTCTTGTCACTGAAATACCATGTTTTTGTTAATTTTTTTTTTAAATTTGTTTGTATAAACAACATGTTTGTAGTCTATGCTTTAGAACAATATTAGCTATTTGAGAAGTTTTCATAGATGAAAGCTCAATCAGTGTCAGATAAGGAACGTTGAACCTACCATGGTATGTACTTTTACTGGGTGTGTCTGTAATTCCTGAACAAGCCTTAATTATGTAATTATGTAAGTATATAATTATCAAGCCTTACATAAAACTACATATTTGTGTAGTAACTGAAGGATAAACTGATACATGTTGCTTGTTCAATGGATAAAGCAGTTGGTATTTTGTGGTTAAAAAGTGACCCTACATGGCACAGATGGCATATAGTAATGCGTGGAAACTGATCTGATGTGCCATATGTCTTCACTAATAGATAAATCAGGGGGGAGGCAGACTCCACCTCTTTTAGTCTCATTTTCTCTCTTTCGCTCCAAGCAGAATTATAGTGATAGTTGTGATCAGGTACATGTTTAACAGCTTTGTGAAACACTACATATAAAATATTATTTAAGGTAATTTAAAATGCTCCTTTGACCAACATTTTTTTGCTCATTTCTGTTGCATGGTAAAATATTTATGGAAAAGTAGGATAGATAGATTGGAGGGCTAAAACAAATTTCCTCTGTTACTCTGCCCTTACTGCTATATGTGTAAAGTGGTTCAGTTTACTCAGATGCCTGTATCAAATTTAGTGCACAAGAAGCTCACTGATGGTACTACACATAGGCATTTGCCGGTATCCTAGGCATGGATGCCAATTTTCTCCTGCTTGTGTGCCACATAGTAGTGGCTCAGCCTGTTTGCTGGGTGACAGCCATGCCAGTGTTCCCTGTGCCCCCAGTACTCCCTCAGGCATCTCCTTCTGAACCCTGGGCTTTCAACAGAAAACTGACTTTTATTTCAATCTGTTTGAAACAGGTAGTGAAATATGAGGCTTATGGATACAATAAGAAGAAAATTCTAACCAGGGCACAGACAGCAGCAAGGGAAGTATTGCCAGTTTCAAAATTAACCTGTTGGAGAATCCTGGTAAACCTTGAAAGTGTTGACAAAACAGATGGTGGCTATTTTGCTACACTTTTGAAGCAGGGGTTGTGGTATTTAGGATTAGTGGAGTGTATTGATTAGCATTCTTCATGAGACACCCAGCCCCCATAAGCACTCAGCATGAGCCAATTCGCAATGAATGGACAGCCACATTATTGCATTTTCATTTATTTTTTTCCTACTGCAATGACTTTTGAATAAATGAATGTCAGTACCAAGATTATTTTTATGTATTGCTTTTGTCTTTTGTCGTTTAACATTGCAAAATGTTTGAAAATGCTTTTTTAATTCTGCATAAATTAACATTTATCTTATCTTTTTATGTTGCAGTTTGTTCACAGTTTGCAAAAGGAGTGTATGCCATCATTGGTGTGTACGACAGGAAGACGGTGAGCATGCTGATGTCATTTTGTGGTGCACTGCACGTCTGTTTTGTGACTCCCAGCTTCCCCATTGAAACCTCCAACCAATTTGTGATTCAACTGCGGCCCGAGTTGCAGGACGCCTTGGTTGGGGTCATTGAACATTACAAGTGGACCAAGTTTGTCTACATGTATAGCTCCGATACAGGTGGGAATATAGTTAGAATCATTGAAGTTCAAGATTTAAATTTTGTACCTAAAAGTATTAGAATTTAGATTAAAAATTGTATTAAAAGTTTGCAAGAATTCCTATGTGGGCTTAGCTGGGTTTTAATAAGGGTGTTTCAGATATAGAGATAGAGATAGGCAAGATATAGTCCAGGCACTTCAAGGTTGCCATAGTAACTAGAAAAAGAAAGCTTTATTTTGGCTACTAAACACTGTTTTCTAAATAGTAATGTAATGTGATGTAATTTTTTTTTATCATAGCCTACTATAACATGCACATTGGCATATATTATAGTGCAATTCCACATTTCCTACTGTTACACTACTGATTTGTTTTCTGAAACTTCGATTATCGATAATCTTCTCATGCCTTTTTTTCTTTTTTAATAGAATACCCATGTAACAGCAGTTCATGAAACAATTATAAAATCCAGTGGGTAAAACGTTTGGACACATCATGTTGACCTTAAGAGGTCTGGAAGGATCTAGAAACTGACTTTTAGATGCCTCTAGCAAGGTATTATAATCAGAAATTAGGGTTGTTGTTATAATCAGAAATTTAGGAAAAGGGCTGTTAGGTAACATATAGTTATATGGGTGCCTGTATAGGGGTGCTGACCCTGCGCTCTGACCCCGCTCTGATATGCGAAGAAAGAATGTAATGTACATGTGACTTCTCTCTATAAATGTCAAATGCCATAAATGTCTCAAAGTGGTGCTGAGCAGTTAGTCAGAGTGACAACCATAGATAGGCCAGGGGGTGGAGTGAAGGCCATGGTCACCATGGACCATGGGTTTGACTTTTAACCTCTGGTTTGAGCATAGTGTGTAAGGTTGCCCTATGGCTTGATGACTTTGGCTTGAACATGGCTTGAGAGACCAGAACATGGCTTCTGGCTTGCACGATTTTGGAGAAGCTGTGAGGCTGCATGTGTTTTGACAAGTTTACCAAACTTAAATGTTATAGCAAATGCAGATAAGGTTTAATCGATGCAACACAAAAACAAACACTAAGAACATGAACATAGGAAAACATGAATATAATGTCAATGTGTCAAAACTAAGAAACAGAACTTAAATAGTTCTTTATTAGACATTAATGTGACTCGGGTGCATTTGATTTGATATGCAGGAGTTGATGGGTAACAGTCCTCACTAGTAATTTGAAGAAAACTATTCCACCTGTAAAATATGTGGGTGGCAGCATTATGCGGTGTCAGCATTTTGCTGGAAAAGAAATGGATGGAACAGGAGGCTAAATCTTTCAACAAAGTATTTCACCAAGTCAGAATGCATACCAACAAGGTTGAAACAAAATGCCATAAAGACAACATCACAAAGCCTTTGCCTAAATCGAATATAAAATGTGTGGACTTAACCGAAAAGCATCCACCCTCCCAGCTTACATGCAACATTATATCAAATAATGACTGACAATTATCATGACAACAAGACAAACATATATAGAGCAGCTCATCAAGGGAAAAAAATAGTCTAGCGAGGAATTACACCTGACAGTGCGTCATAGCATGCAGCTTATTTTGGGCAAAACAAAAATCATATCAAATCATCGGTCAATACATGTAACATAAAAAAGCATCTATAGTCATTCAACAAAAGCACAAAGTCTGGTCAAGACTAGAAAGTAACTACAGTATAAATTCTATGACAACAGGAAAAAACAGGGAAACAGTAATTTAGATAATTCTGACCTTGCACCAAAACTAGGTCGCACAAAGATATAAATAGTCGTATAAATAGGCAAACAGATAAGAAATTAATACAAAAAACATAAGTAAATTTAAGGGACAAACTGGTAATAAATCAGTGACAAGACAAGTGCAAGGCTCATACCAAAACATGATACACATTGATAGTGCTAAAAACCAGCATGGATGTGCTGTTCACACTGGGAGTCATGCCATATACAGAGTTGCAGAGTGTGCCAATGGGGAAATATATACTCAGAGAAAATCTAATATAGCAAATAAAGGCTGAAATAAATATTTTTAGTTATTATATTGAAATGACATATTTTCGATATTATTTTCAATATTATTTTATATATTTCATTTATTTATTGAAGTAGAACCAGAAATGGTAAATGCAAAAATAAAGTTTTGTCTTGTGCAAGTTCTTATACAAAGCTCAAACCTAATAGTATATTAAGTATATTATATACACAATATGCTAAATTATTGGTTGTAGAATTATCTAACCAAAGTTAAATTGCACCTCACTGTATTTTCATTATTGACTGCCTTACCGGGTGAAGATCTGAATTGTGTTACGTGGCTTTACTTGCTTTAATCTTGTGTTTGAAATGAAGCTGAATTGCTACACAAATCTGTATATTAAAGAACATTTTAATCATGCTTAAATAATTGAGACGGATTATTTACACTGAAATATGCTTTGCTGGTTCTTCACTGAATTCTGCTCAGTGCAGCTTCTCTCGCTGTCCTTGGATTTATAAACCATACTTTTTGTTTGTCTGTTTTGCAATTAAAGAAACAGCTGGATACAGAAATACCTACATTAGTAGCATAATTACTACGCTCTACAAAAACTGTTATAGTCTGAGAATGGTCTCAATTTATGTCTACTTCTTCCCTATGTTGACAATAGAATTGAATTGGAAAGATTTTTTTTTTTGCTGTCAAAAGGTGAATATGTGACAAAAGTTAAGCATTTCATGCAATTTCCTGTAATTTCTATCTAGATGTTTTAAAAACTTAGAACATTTAGGCACTTTTTTTTAAGCCACCCATCTCTCAAGTTATCGAAATATTTGGAACATGTGATGGACAGGTGTTTCTTGTTGCCCAGGTACGCCCTGTTAGATGTCTATTAGAACATTGAATAGGTCTGAATATCACATCTTAGTTAGTTAACCCTGGGTTTTTCCTGTGAAGACTGGCATTTTTTGTTAAAAAGAATAAACCAATGAGAAGACAATAGAACTGTCTACCAGCAATTAAGAAAACAGAATTTACAAACAAATACAAAGAGGAGCCACAGAAGTCCTGGAAAAAAACTAACCTCTACCAAAGAAATGGAAATGCTAAATTGTTGAGGCATAGAGGATATGCCCATGATCCAAAACATAAAGCTTTTTATCCAAACCTAATGGAGACAGTGTCATGGTTTGGGCTTGCATGGCTGCTTCTGGAATAGGTATTGTACCACTAAGCTTTATTCATGTTGTTACTCATGATAACAGAGAATGAATTCAGAAGTGTATAGATGCCAATTTACAAGACATGCATTCCAATTGGGACTAACTTCTTCATAGAGCAGGACAATGACCCCAAACACACTGCCAACACTGCCAAAGGATTTCATCACTAGAAATAACTGGAAAGTTTTAGGCTGGCTAGGTCACTCACCAGATCAAGCCCTAACTGAGCAGCATTTGTGAGAAAAGGAGAAAGCCCACAATAACTAACAATACCTTGACAAATCTGAGGTACCAGTTTAGAACAGCATGGCAAATGAAGGGAATACAAAAGTTTGGTGATGTCAATGTGTTGCCAGCTATGGCGTTATTGCAAGCCTTATACTTGCATACTTTTACTTACCAGGAAAGAGGGTGGCCTGCCACCAAGGCCATGTTCTAAGCTAACACAAATGTCAAATGCCTTCATTGTTATGGCAAAAATAAAAGAGTTGTCCTTGCTGTTCCAACACTTCTTGAGGTGACAGTATATTTTTAGTTAAAAAAAAAATCAACAGCAATATAAAGTTGGTTATGTCGTTTGTTGACAGAAGAGAGTCACTGCATGTTTACTATACTCTACAAGTCTCTGGAACTATACTGGTGGAATGAGCCTCATTCTTCATAAAGATAATCCCTTAGATTGAAATTTGAACATCATGTATTGGTGAGACTAATTAGAAAATATTATTTCATTTGCTCGGGAGCATAAACATTGGATACTGGAGCAATTGAAATAGGTGATGTGGTCTGTTTTGTTGTTCCAGAATGATGGGTATATCATTGTAAGGAGAGAGTTTGATGAAATGATGCCCTTATTATGCCTGGTGTATACTGTTCCATGCAAGCCTTTGGTGGCTGTGTTATAATTGTATTATAATGTGTGTGTGCTTTCTTCATAACCACGCAGTACACCGTCATGTCCAATGCACATGGTGAACATCCATTTATTTTCTTAACATATCTCTTCCGTCTCCCCCACATGTCTCATTACTCCGCGCTCTCTATTATGGGTAATGCAGTCCCTATTGCTACACCTCCCCCTTTTCGCTAAGCAATGCATTTTTTTCCATTACCCACACCCATTGTAACACTTTCTTTTCTCAACACATTGTAATACTTTCTTTTCTCAACAAATTGTAACACTTTCTTTTCTCAACACATTGTCACACTTTCATTTCTCAACCCATTGTAACACTTTCTTTTCTCAACACATTGTAACACTTCTCTATATGAAATCCTCATACCCCCCCCCCCCACCCCCTTTTTTTTCACATGCCCTTACTGTCCTGGAATTGTAGTAGTTCACAGATGCAATTATGCTATACATTAAGTCTGTCTGGGGACTTATAAACCCGGCCTAGTCTAGAAATGCCACCCATGGGCCGAAGATGTTTTCTGTTTCTCTGCAACACCCCTTTTTCAGTTTCCTCAATGTACGATCTTGGAGTCTGAGCCGGGCTTCACACAGATCTATAAATCTTCTGACCAGCCACACCTTTTGATCCGCCTGCAAAGGAGGCAAGTGACGTGACTTATGATGACAATTGTAGTTTGTAGCCTGGCGTTGTCTTGCTTTTTTATCCTTTTTCCTGTATTCCTGTACTGTAGATCAGGCAACTCAGGATGTAGCTTTCTTTAAATTTGTGGTAGAGTGGTGCAGAGACATCTGCCCATACGCAGTTGAGAAAACCCATGCTCTAGAGGTGACACTCTGTATGTTAGCAAGGCTTTGCTGTAGTCCTTTTCTTCCATTTTAGTCCACAATCCTTTAATTGTCCGTTCAGCCTCTCTATGCGCTTGGGGGTAATGAGGGCTGCTTGTGGTGTGTTTGAAATTGTATTCCTGTGCGAACTGTTGGAATATATGTGATACAAACTGTGGTCCATTGTCGGAGACGACCTCCTCTGGAATGCCATACCTTGCAAAGACCTCTTTAATAGCTTTGACTGTGATCTCTGCCGAAGTGACATTTAGATGCGCAACTTCTATATATCTGGTAAAATAGTCGACAATGAGCAGGTACGTTTTCTTCTTCCATTCAAACAGATCCATTCCGACTCTGCCATGGGCATGCTGGAAGTGAAGAAGGTAAGAGTGGCTCGCAGTGAACTATCTTGTGGTGATTGCATGTGTGGCACTGTTCCACCATTTGACGGATGTGTGATGAAATACCTGGCCACCAGACGGAGTGTTGTGCTCTAGCACGGCACTTGTCATTAGGTACAGTCATTAGGTACAGTCAGTTCTGCTCTCCTCTACCACTATGGCATCAACTCTTTGCTCAATTGATGTTTTTCTGGCCATCCTGCAAGACAGTGTGCTTTTACCTTCCTGCAGGTAATGTCCTCTGCTTCAGCTTGTTTAATCAGCTCCAGTTTGTTGTCAGTTACAGGGAAGGATGACACAATTGTATCCACAAAGACCTTTACATCCTTTTCCAGCTGTAAGTCTGCCTGTGATGGACCCACCTCCAGTGGTGCCTGTGAGAGTGTGTCTGCTGTGATTAGGTTTTTCCCTGGAACATGCTGAATCTCAAAACTGAAGCGCAGTAAGCGAAGCTGAAATCTGAGAATTCTGCGTGGGAGTTCATCAAGTCCTCTGCTTTCCAGCAGTGGTTTAATGGTTTATGATCCGTAAGCAACGTAAAGTGCAGGCCTTGTAGATATGAAACCAGTCTCTCACATGCCCGCTTCCTTTACGATCTGCGCATAGCACTTCTCTGTGTCTGTTAGACTCCTGGATATGTATGTTACTGGCTTCCATGTTCCGTCTTTTTGTTTCTGTGACAACACGGCACCTATGCCATAAGATGATGCATCTGCAGCAACCTTTGTCTCTCTGCCTGGGGAATAAGCAGCCAGCACTTTTGGTGAACTCAATTCCTGTCTTAATCTGTGAAACGCTGGTCTCTGTGGCTCATCCCATAGCCATTCATTTCACTGTTTAAGCTGTTCTTTCAATGGGATGGTGAATGAAGCAAGTTGTGGTAGGAATTCAGCAAGTTAATTTGCCATTCCGAGGACTCTGCATACATCTGCCACACTCCTGGGCTCTGGCATATGCAGAATAGCACTAACTTTGTTTGGATCTGCTTCCAACCCTTTTATTGTGATTTTGTGTCCAATGAAAAGCATTTCAGTCTTAGCAAACTCACATTTTTCATTTAGTGTAAGTCCCACTACTTGTAGTTTTTCCAGTACTTTGTGCAGACGCTGGTTATGTTCAAATTTATCTCGCCCAAAGACTAGGATGTCATCTACATGACATATGATGCCTCTGAAATCCACCAGCAGCTGTGACATTTGTCTCTGAAAGTGTTCTGGTGCCGATGCAATGCCAAATCCCAAATGGAGTAATAAATGTGGTGAGAGGTCTTGATTCTTCTGTAAGGGGAATCTGCCAGAAGCCTGATCTTGCATCCAGTTTTGTAAATACTGACAACATTGCCAAAGACTGAACTACCGCTGGAAGAATTCGACGCTCTCTCTTGACCCACTTGTTTAGATTTGTCAAGTCCACACAAATATATATCTTTCCATTTGCTTTAGGAACAACGACCATTCCTGCGCACCATTCTGTGGGGCTGCTCACTTTTGAGATTACACCCATTGACTCCATTCGGTCAAGTTCTTCTTTCACTTTCATTCTGAGGGGCATGGGAACTCTACGGGGTGTTGACAATGCGTATGGTATCGCCTCTGCAGCTCTGATATGGGTCTTTCAGCAATCCTAGGCTGCTGAAAACTGATGGGAATGCCCTAATGTAGTCGCAGTCCTGTAGTGTGACTGTTTCCATTCTGTGAATGAAATTTAAGGCCTCAATAGCGGGAAGACCGAGAAGGGATTTTGTGAGTTTGTTTACAACATACACTTCCTGTGTATTGTACGTCCTGAGTTTGTACGTCTGACACACAACTGCGTAATGGCCCTTTTTCTTACATTTCCGGCACTCAGCATCTTCTGCTGGGCAATCTTTCCATGAATGTGTCTTTCCCAGTCCACATCTACCACAGTCTTTTTGTATTGATTTTTGTTTCCTTTTATCATCTTGATATCTGCCCTGCCTTTTATACTGGACCATTTTATTGCTTGTAGCATGACCTCTAATTGCATCCATATTCAAACTGTGAGTGACTGGTGTGTTTGTTCCGTGTAACACTGCTTGTTGTTTCTTTACTGTGTCGTTTTGGCACACTGTTTGTATAGTTTTTGCTAATGTTAGCTCTGGGTCGAGTTGTAAACGTTCTGACAGTCTTCTGTCTCTGATGCCTACAACTATCCTGTCTTGGATTAATTCTTCTTTCAATGTGCCAAAATTACAGTGTTCTGCCAGCTTGTGTACTGCTGTTATGAAAGTCTCTACATTTTCGCCACTGTTCTGGCATCGCCGATTAAACTGAGCCGTTCAAATATGACGTTGTGTTTGCAGACACAGTGCTGTCTGAATGCCTCCACCACAGAGTCATATGTCTTTCTGTCTGACTCACCCAGCGGTAATAGAGTGAAGATATCATCTGCTTCATCTCCCATGGCATATAACAAGGAGTTGATCTGGTATTCCTCAGTCTTTTCACTCAATCCAGACGCTAGACGAAAGCGCTCGAACCGTCTGATCCATCTCGGATAATCCGTTTGGAGAAATCAAACGGCTCCGGATGCAATATTTGCACTGCTGCAACAGCCATCATGCTTTTTTTTGTTTGTTTGTTTGCTTGTTTTTTTGTTTTTTCCGTGGTTCTCGGTCACCTAATCGCTAGGTTCACTTCTGACACCATGTATTATAATGTGTGTGTGCTTTCTTAATAACCACGCAGTACACCGTCATGTCCAACGCACATGGTGAACATCCATTTATTTTCTTAAATCCAGGGTCTCCGATTTTTGAGAAATGCTTAATAAAACTGGATCGGGCTGAATAATAAACAAAAATCTAAACAAACACATAGCCAATGAGCAGAAAGCGGCGGGGCTTGTCAATATGTGGCGAAGAGCGTGTTCAGTGTGCTTGTGTGACATTAGCAGAAAGTAGTTTTAACATGACATGGATTAAAACAAAGAAAGAAAGCGAAGAAAGGATTACCATAAGGCAAGAAGTAGGACCCGCTCTGAAGAGAACTGAAGGAGCAGGAAATTGGCCGCATATTCAAAGATTGGAGTTTCCCGAGTCAATAACTCCTGAGCTAAACGCTGTTACTACACAAATAATACCTCTTTTCTATCATAGTAATGTAGAGAGGCAGCTACAACCGTGTTTTGCTAGTAACAGAGTTTAGATCAGGAGTTATTGACTCAGGAAACGCCAACTTTACTTAAGATGCCGAGGCGCTTTTTTCCTTCTCGATAGGTGAGTAACGTTGGTTTTGCTTTGTTACACAGAACTAATATATGCTGTCCTTTCCATGATTATGTTTGTGTAATTTTTGCTTGTTTGTTTATCTGGAATCGTATTGTTCTTCCCTTCAGCTACGATAAAGACACATTCATTTCCATTATTTGCCTGGGTTACATATGTATGTGTGGGCAGAGCTATCAATACAGGGGTTGGACCCATTTGGGTTAGGGGTGTGTTTATTTTGGTGATTTCAAATGTCGACATTGGCTTTCAAACATCGGAGACCCTACCTTTAACTTATCTCTTCCGTCTCCCCCACATATCTCATCATTCCGTGCTCTTTAGTGCATTGCTCTGTAATGCAGTCCCTATTGCTACAATAATCTAGGGCTACTTCAGAAGAATTTACGCAGCTATCCGTCTCTCTCTTCACCAATTCAATATCTTGGTAAAAATGAAACAACTCTGGACTGTCAGGACCATGCCTGGACATTTTACCTTTTGGAACTTTAGGGGGCATTCTGGCTTGTGTTTTGCATCTTGTGCCATGTGTTTTTGTTTACGTTTGTTTTTATGTGTCTGCCCCGCCCTAGTCTTGATTCCTTCCCACTTCTGTACACCTGTTCTTTATGCCTCTAATCGTCTTCCCTTTCTATCTCGGCAATGCGGAATCCTCGTCATTGTGTTGTTTCCATGTTCTCTGTTTTGTGTCTCTGTCTAGTGTCTTTTGAGTTTTGGTTTCTTTTCTTTTCCCCAGTGTTTTCTGTGTTTTTTTTTTGTTTTTTGTTTTTTTTGTCTTATGTTTTATTTAAATAAATCAAGTTTTTAGCTAACCCCTCATTTGGGTCTGGGTTTTTATCTGTAAAGGAACCCTGTTCTCTGATATGGACAGAATTAAGTGTTGTGACATTGCATAAGTTTATCAAAAAGGTGCTATGTTGAATATGTGCCTTAATCAAAGCGAAAGGTGGTCGAATTAACTATTCAAGTGTATGACTTTTGTTTGGATAGGCAGTGTATTATGCTGAGCTTCAACAGCCATTTATTTCTGCACTGGAGGAACTCTGTACTTTTTATTTTCACGTATGTTGCTTTAACCAGCTGCTAACACCAGGTGTTCCACCTCCAGCAACAACATCCACTCAGTTGCATTAGTCCTATATTGTATTCACCTGTCACTGGCTTTGAATGTAAAAATCATTTTAACTGCATATTGCAGCATACCTTTAATACAAAGAGTGAAAAGTACAGCTATAGAACCCTACTCTCTTTCACTCTTTTTCATCTCTTTCTCTGTCATCTTTTTTATTGCCCTGTCCCCAGGATGAGCTTCTGTCTCTGCTGGGTTATTGTGATGGCTGGGCTTTTGATGTATGTCTCTGTGACTTGCTGATGGTTTTATCTGCTGGAAGCTCTAAGGGTTTAGGGCTGTAGGGCCATTAACTCTCTGTGACTAAAAGGGAACCATATTGCAGGAATCCATATTACCAACCTCCTGTTGCCTAGATACAGTCCTGCACCATTCCTGGGTTATTTTAAGCCCTTTAAGGAAATACTTGTTTGTGGAGAGGTCTGTGTGTGTTTGTATATGTCACAAATGTGAATTTTGACACCGCATACAGCATTGTCTCTTGTTTAGTGCCAGTCAAGAAGAGATGGCTCTATGAAGTGTTTATTGACTACTACATCATGTTGCACTTGGTATTAATCTATACTCCTATTTTCTGCAAATGGATTTATACCTGGCAGAAAGGTACATACTTCTTATATTAATTGTAATAATTCCATAGGTATCTACCTTGCATTTGAACACTCAAACTCTTCAAATATCTCCTCTCATATCTCAAAAACCTTTTGTTTCAATAAATGCAACTTTGACATACACCAGCAATTTAATGGTTGATAACACTCAAATTCTGTTCAAGGATCACATTAACGTGATGTGTAAATATCTGTAATAAATGTATTTAAAGCTTAATGCTTAGTAAAAAATAACACACTTTTAATGACACAACTTGTCTAACCTTTTCTGAGGTATTTACTTTCTTATTACTTTAACTATAGCCATCCTATGTATATAGAACAGGCATACAGTATTCTCTGTAAGTACTGTATGGTGGCTCTTTTATAAAGTTAAATGAGACAATTACCCCACATACATTGTAGGTCTATTCTTTCTATAGCACTTTTAATGCTGGTTTTGTACAGGGTTTTGTTGCTGTTAAATGCTGTTAAATTCAAATGTGTTTTCTTTTTTCCCAACAAATGTAAAATAGTCTTGAAATGTCCATTAGGATGTTTATGAAAAACCATTTACAAATGTCTGCACCAAAACAATAACTTTTCTTAACTTATCTATTAATATCTGCATTGTCTCCACAGATGTAAGTACATACATTAGTTTATTTTAGTAGTAGGACAAATTTGATTGTGCTGTCTAAATGACTCGAAATAGCCTTGAACAACCGCCACCAACAAACAAAAAACAAGTCAGAAAGGATCAATCACATTAACAGCTAACAGCATAGCAAAGGAAAACACAATTATATGTACACTTGCAAACAGTCAGAAGAAAGGTGAAAGTGCTTTTTTCAGTACTGGTTCTTTTGAAGTAAATCATGCTTTTACCTAAATATTAAACTTGTCATACACTGTTTCTTCACTAATCAATGACCAGTCGTTGAGGCAGGGGCATATTTTACAGTGGGGAAAGGGGAGAGGTATATTTCTTCCCCAATAAAAAGAACTGGCTATTAAAATCATTCATATATGCCCATGCAGTCAGGTATTTAATATACATTTTCTTTTTTCTGATGGTACTATTAGCCGGGTTAAATAACAGTGCCCTGTCTCAAAAGAGGGCTGATTGTCCAGTTCAATGTGGCTCTGTATGTTTAAAACCTTGCAAGTAGTAGCGCTGCATTGATATTGAAAAAGATGTCAAATATACAGTACCTTACAATCATTGCAGCATTCCCAAATACAGAAAAAAAAGCAAACAACCTTGCTTGAGCTTTCACTCATGTCCCATCAATAAGCTTATGAAAAAATAATGGTTTTGTGTAATTCACTAAAATGTGCATTTGATTTTTTGAAGCAGCATATACTGTATTTCTGTAGTCAGCAGTACAAATAGTCTGGCTACTCAAAAATCACTAGCCATAGATCTAATGGGGTTGTATCCTCTCTATTTGACTGGGCAGCTCAAACATGTCTGGCAAAATGCTTTTAAGAAACTGAGAAATAGTGTGCATAACACTTTCAGCAGCTTCTGAAATACCAAAACCAGTTCATTTGGCACCAAAACCATGCCATGATTAAAGTCATTTGTAGCTAATTTACATATCTTGAGGAGGAACCACTTCCTATTCATACTCTGCAGCAAAAGCAGGTACTGAAGATATTGCCGGCTTTATTTGGGGACTCTGCAACATTACTGCAACTGTAGTTGCTGCCATTGTTCACTTTCTCCCCAAAAGGTGTGATATGCTGTATACAAAGGTCTATGATTACAACGCAATTCTGTCTAGCAAAATGTATACTTGACTTTCCTAACAGAATTGTATTTTTCTCTTTTTTTGATAGTCCAAAACACACATCCAAACAGAGATCTTTGAGCCTGTGAGCTTAGAAAGCCAGGTTACCAGGTCGTCCATGGTTAATGCTAACTAAACTGGGGCAGAGCAGCCACAGTCTGCTCATAGGGTATTTCTTCTCAAAAGAAAGCTCTGGTCATTATCAATTGGATTTCATAGTAAAAATTACAGGGAACATTGTCCACTTGGACCACTACAAAGTGAGATTCATGCAGACATACTTTGCCAAAACTGGTGTTACAAAACTCAAGTGACCTACAGTACAGTATGTTCTCTTGAAACAGAAACAAAATTTAAAGGCAGATTCAGAGACAATTAAAAAGCATATTTGTTTTTACTTAATAAACATACATTGCATACAGAGTGTGTACATATGAGATAATTATTAATTAAGGGAAATCAGCATTCGTTCCCCAATGACCACTATTCTGTTAGAAAGAGGCTGTCGTGTTACTATCCACAGATCCACTTTTGATTCCCTGTGTAGTTTTTTTGACAGAACAATTTGTCCTACTTAGTGATGAGCTTCTTTATTTAAGTGGCTTTCTATCTGCTGGTTCAAACAGTCAACATGAATTCTCTGCCAGTGGAGTGTGGGCCATTCCCAGGGAGGTTGATATGCATTCGTAGGCATCTTCTAGACACTGCATTGACAGCGTCTCTGCTGGTGAAGCCCATGCCAACACATGAAACTTCTGGCAATCAACATTTACATAATTGTGTGTTCTGAATGAAATTCAGAATCAATACACCATCTAGGCATCTCTGCATTGAGCAATTGCAGGCAGAAGAATCACTGTTTGTGGATTAAAAAAAAACAGGCAAGCCTTAGTATGTGGTATGATGATGGATCCCTCTTCCTGTCAGTGACATAGAAGATCCACAGGTTTGTTGGGGCAATTTAAACTATTTTGCAAGCCATTCGCTTTTCTGCCTATTCCGTGTATCAACACGGCCATCTTGTTTTCTTAATCTATATGATTTACTTGAAAGTTCAGTTTTTTTCAATAAACATTGTCCAATCATGAGTTGAGCTATAAAGATATCAAGTTTCCCAATATTACAGACCATGGTGCTCTTAGTTATTATTAACCTGCTACTCTCTGCTGTCATGCTAGCAGTGGCTACTTTGTCCTTTTGCTCTTTGCTAGTAGCCAAAGCCCTCCTCCATAAAACATAAGTGACACAACATGTGCTGTGTAGGTGCTTTGATAAACAACCTTACAGCAAAACTGAAAATAAATGTGGTCAGATTAGGAGACAATATTGAGCTCTTTGTTTTTATTCACTCATTCATTTTGTACCACTTATCTGAACTATTCTCAAGTCACGGGGAGCCTGTGCCTATCTCAGGCGTCATTGAGCATCAAGGCAGGATACACCCTGGACGGAGTGCCAACCCATCTCAGGGCACACATACACTCTCATTCACTCACGCAATCACACACTACGGACAATTTTCCAGAGATGTTAATCAACCTACCATGCATGTCTTTGGACCAGGGAGGTACCGGAGTACCCGTAGGAAACCCCCCGAGGCACGGGGAGAACATGCAAACTCCACACACACAAGGCGGAGGCGGGAATCGACCCCCCAAGCCTGGAGGTGTGGGGCAAACGTGCTAACCACTAAGCCAGTGACATCAGCACATAAGATTAACTCAGGGAAGTCCACAATAAAGGCTAACATACAAAAATACATTACAGTCTGCACAGTTACCTCACTAAACACCTGGGATGAAGATGAACAGCTAATGTGCCACGGGCCTCATCATCAAACAACAGTTCCTGACTAGAGTAATGGAATAAAATGTTAAAAAAGCACATGATGTTGAATCAGATGTTTAAATACCTTTGTTCATATAATACAGATTTTATACACATTTAAACACTTATGTTTTTTTTTTGCTTTTTTTTTTTGATTAAGCATTTTGACCATTTTTTGTATGAAGCTATTTAAAGCAGTATGATATGGCTTGTTAGGTCAACGTAGCTGTAAATTACAATACAAAGTAATATATAAACACTAAAAAACAATAAAAATTACAGTATATAAAACTATATGTTGTCTTTTGTTACACAAAACCACAATATACAATACAATTTCAAAGCACTAAAATTCACAGTAAAATTCCCAAAAACACTTTGGAAAAATATGATTGAGTGACATCAATTGCAATCCTTTTTTAGATAAGCAGATTGTTCCCTCATAAAAAAAAGCAATAAGTACAGTCTTGTTCCACATTTTTTTCAGTTTCTTTTGCTTTTTTGCTAATTGTCACAATTCCATGACCGTTTGTTAAACTATTTTCTCAAAATTCTATTCTATTTTCTCAAATTCACACTATTGTGTTTGTCAAGCTGTGTTTTTCATTGTGCATTTGTCTCTAAAGAATCCTTGCCTTTTGCTGCTTTTAAAGGACTAATCGTTCTGCAGAAGGTTCTGGACACAGCAGCAGAGCGGAATTGGCTGGTAACCTCAGTGAATGTGGAGACTATGACTGAGGCATCTTTCCTCAAAGTCTTTCAGGACCAAGACAAGAGAAAGGAAGGCGAGATCATAATTGATTGTGAGCCGGAGCGTCTCAGCTCCATCCTGAAGAAGGTAATCAGTCATTCTCTCCTCCTAGTTTTAGGAAGAGAGACATATCTACGACTTTAGTCACTTGCTGAAACAGTTTTCTTAGTTATTTGCGGAAGTGGAGTCAAAAAAGGATCATTATCAGGAATATGATGAGATGATGCTATTTCTTCATGTGAGCCATTGCTTGTATTACAATACAAAAAAATGTTTTTATTTCATTATTTTATTTATTTTTTATTTTGTAGTTATTTTAATAATAACTTATCATTATTTTTTTTAATTGTGTTGTTTATAAAAAAAATAATCACTCTTATCACCTTACTGTGCACTGGCAGGCATACTACTTTAAAATGTCATTCATAATGTTCAAAAAGAGCCTGTGGCAAGGTTTACTAGTTAAGATCTAGTGAGATAATGAGCATGCCAGTGACATTTGGAGTTGCAATTCCCCTCATCACCTTTTGTCACCTATTCTTCACAAGAGTAAAGAAGCTTCCTGAAACTACATTTAACAACAACTCACCTTCTGGGGATTAAGTGGTTACTGATGATGAATTAATATATGCATGAATACATAGAATTTGAGCCAGCTCTAATTCTCTTTTGTGGCTCAATATGATATGGCATCCAGTAATCTTTGTTTGTTTATTGGTGTAATTTCTGTAATAAATTCTGTAACACTCTATTGAGGTCATTAGGGATAAATTTTCTTTTAAGTTCATTTGAGTTTCAAGTTAGATTTGGCTTTGTCTGGCTAGGAGGTGGCCTGAAGAAAAAGCTTTATGAGGTCATTATTAATAAATAATGCCACTGTCCGTTATGCCCACAAGCAAGGTTAGGTGTTAGGAGGCACCATTACATTAGAGCTGGCTCAAATTCTATGTATTCAAGCATATATTAATTCATCATCTGTAACCACTTAATCCCACTCATGGTTGAGGTTTTGTTCACCACCAGTGTTGAGCTGATTCTGTATTAGTAGCTCTTTTTTAAGTGTATATGATTTGGTTACACATTTACTAAAACTAATAGTATAAACTATTCCATGTTTCCGTCATACACATACATATACATATATACTGTACATACATACATATACATACAGTATAACTACATACAGAAGAATCATCACTTCATTGCTTCAATCAACTCATCACTTAATTAGGAACCCTTTGCTCTCAAAACCCAGTTTTTCATAGCATAAAATGTTGCAATCTGCTCACAATAATCCTATGAGATAATGGTCTACCATCGTGGAATTCCCACTGATTTTTCAGGTCCACTTTTACGCAGTAAATCTTCCATTCATCCAAATCCCAAAGGTGTTCAATTGGATTCAGATCCTATGACTAGGATGCCCAGTGAAGAACATTATAATAAATAAATCATTAATATGTTCCAGAAAGCAGTTTTAGAGAACATTTTATGCTTATATATTCTGGAAATAGCCAGTAGAAGATGGGTTAATTGTTGAGTTATTGGTATTTACAGGCCAGAATTGTTATAAGAAAACATTCCCCACACAATTACACCACCATTATAACACCAACCTGGACTGTTGACACAAGGCAAGCTAAGAACACTGATTCGTGGAAACGATGCTACCATATGTATACCTCAGCAGAAATCAAGATTTCTCAGACCAGACTAAATTTCTCTAGTGTTTAGCTATCTAGGTTTGCTGAGCCTGTGTAAACTATAGCCTTAGCTTTCTGTTTTTGAATGACATAAGTGGAATCAGACATGGAGTTCTGCTGTTTTAGATAATCCAGCTCCAGGTTTGATGTGCTATGCATTCTAAGATGCCTTTCTGCTCACCACAATTGTACAGAGTGATTATCTGAAATATTATAGTCTTTTTTCCCCAGATGAAATCAGTTTGGCCATTCTGACCTCTCTCATCAATAAGGGTTAGGGTTAGGGTTAGGGTTAGATACCAAATGAGATTAGAGATCACCAAATGAGATCTCAGGGGTTATGACCGCTTGATTGTTGTTACCAGATGGGCAACAACAATCAAGCGGTCATAACCCCTGAGATCACATTTTCCCAATTATAATGGTTGTTTGAAGAATTACCCTAAGCTGCTGACACATATCTACATGATTTTTTGCATTGCACTGCTGCCACATAATTGAATGAATGAGTGGGTGTACAGGTGTTCCTAATACATTTCTGTGAGTATATATGTTTGTATGTATGCATGCATGTATTTATTTCATACACACAAACGCACGCACGCACGCACGCACGCACGCACGCACGCACGCACGCACGCACGCACGCACGCACGCACACACATTTATTTAAATTACCCCACAAGCTCACATCCTCTGCTTATCTATCTCTTTCTTATATACCCAAACTTGTACAGTGATATACAGTATTTTATGCACAATAAGGCGCACCTAAAAGCCTTAAATTTTCTCAAAAATCGGCCATGCGCCTAATAATCCGGTGCGCCTTATGTGTGCACTGAGTTCCAAAAATCTGTAAAAATGTTGTTGTGCGACTTTGGTAAGCGCTCTGCTTGATTGACTGTCAGACCATTTCCAACTGATACAGGGACGTAATACATACACTACAACAACTGCAGAACAACATTTGTTTCTTCCTAACCATTATGCGCTTCACACTCCACATTCACAAGGAAGACCATCCCTCGTCCCGACGACCAGTCACTCTGTCTATCCACGGCCGACGTGAGGAGATCTCTATGCAGAGTTAACCCACGGAAGGCTGCTGGACCAGACAACATTCCTGGCAGGGTGCTCAGAGAATGTGCGGAACAGCTAGCGGATGTCTTTACGGACATCTTCAACATTTCCCTGAGCAGCGCCGTTGTTCCTACGTGCCTCAAAACTACCACCATTGTTCCTGTCCCAAAGAAGTCTACAGTGTCTTGCCTCAATGACTATCGTCCCGTTGCACTCACACCCATAGTTATGAAGTGCTTCGAGAAGCTCGTCATGAGGCACATCAAGACCCAGCTACCACCCTCACTTGACCCCCTACAGTTCGCGTATCGTCCAAACCGCTCCACAGACGATGCCATTACCACAGCCCTCCACTTAGCCCTCACCCATCTGGACAATAAGGACACTTATGTACGAATGCTGTTCATAGACTTTAGTTCAGCATTCAGTACAATCATCCCTCAGCACCTGATTGGGAAGCTGAGCCTGCTGGGACTAAACACCTCCCTCTGCAACTGGATCCTGGACTTCCTGACTGGGAGACCTCAGTCAGTCCGGATCGGGAACAGCATCTCCAGCACCACCACACTGAACACTGGAGCTCCTCAAGGCTGCGTGCTCAGTCCACTGCTGTTCACTCTCCTGACTCACGACTGTGCAGCAATGCACAGATCGAATCATATTATTAAGTTTGCCGATGACACGACCGTGGTGGGTCTCATCAACAAGAACGACGAGTCAGCATACAGGGAGGAGGTGCAACAACTAACTGCCTGGTGTAGAGCCAACAACCTTTCTCTGAATGTGGACAAAACTAAAGAGATGGTTGTGGACTTCAGGAGAGCACAGAGCGACCACTCTCCGCTGAACATCGACGGATCATCTGTAGAGATCGTCAAGAGCACCAAATTTCTGGGTGTTCATCTAGCGGAGAACCTCACCTGGTCACTCAACACCAGCGCCATCACCAAGAAAGCCCAGCAGAAAACCACCAAAACCCACCAAGAAAACCACACACTGTTTTGCACACACTTCTGCTGTTTTTGCACATATTGGACAATATCTCAGTCATCTGCTGTTTTTTGCACAACTCTATATATAATCCAAAGGACCTGCTGCTAAGAACCTGCTGCTGTTCATTCTTTTACTGCACAAAATATTGTTTGAACATTCAGTATTTACACCGGTCGGTCGGCGCTGTTTCTGTTACTGTTTATTGTCTTTTGTGTATTGCATTTTTTGTACTTTTTGTATTGTCTTGTAACTTAATGTCTGCACTGTTTTTTGTCCTGCACTGTCTTTTGTCCTGCACTGTCTTGCTTGTCTTGTCCTGCACTGTTTGCACCAGGCTGCACAGTTGCACTTTATGTGGCTAAGACTACTTACATGTCCTTAGCCCTGTCTTTGTTTTATGTAGCACCTTGATCCTGGAGAAACGTTGTCTCATTTCACTGTGTACTGCAACAGCTATATATGGTTGAAATGACAATAAAAAGCTTCTTGACTCTCTTGACTCCAGTCCAGTAGGTGGCGGTAAATGCACCTTAAGTTGGTTTGCCATCCGCCAATAAAAATCAGATGCTTACGAGGCACAATTCAAACTACAGGCTATCAGTTACACAGTTGTAAATGGGAATAGAGCTGCGAAAGAATTCAAAATAAATGTATCTATGGTTCGAAAGTGGAGGAAGCAAGAAAATGTACTGCTCCAAGTTAAGAAGACAGTAGATTTTGATGAATTTGTGTGAGAAGATTGATTAAAATATAATGTGTGTGTTGTTAAATAAATAAATAAACTCACAGTTTTGTTTCTGTTACCTTTTTTGTAGACCGTATGTTTTAGCATGCGCCCTATAATACGGTGCGCCTTATGTATGGGTTAAGTACAGAAATAAAGCCCGTAATTGAGACTGCGCCTTATAATCTGGTGCGCGCGGTGTGGAAAATACTGTACATTTAAGCATATTATGGATCTGTTGAATTGATTTCCCAAAAGAGTCAGCAAAGCACACAGGGCAGATTGAAGGGTTTAAAGTGTTAATATACACCCCCTCCTTAAGTTCATGACTCATACAACCAATATTTCCAAGAATATATAGGGATTCTCTCTACCACAAGAAATGTCTGACTTAATTTTTCCTTAGAACTTATCATTCATCATTTTTTTCATACAAGTTTACTTTTTTATACATTTTTCATTATCTTGATTTTTTTAACAATAATTTTGTTTGATTAGTCATTCAGTTTGTATCAGTTAGTTATATTCTTTTGAAATTGAGTTGTTTTACCGTTTTCTCTATTGTAGATTGTAGAACTGGGAAAAAACGTTAAGAACTATCACTACATACTGGCAAATCTGGTAAGTAAAATGCATGATTGTTTCTGTACATGCATGTAACTTTACAAGAACCATAGGTGACCATAGGTTAGCTTAACAGGATTTCACAGTTCAACAAAAAGCCTCAAAACCATTTAGATGAGGCCACTTAGTAATTTGCATAATATGAAAAATATCATTTTCAGTATTTGTTATGTAGAACAAAGATTTGTCTTTTTTTTTAAGAGCACTCCTTTGCAAAAGTTCTAATTTCACAAATCCAGTTATGTGATTTTATATGATTATGTGCCATTCAACAAATTGTTTAGTGAAAATTCTAAATGTGCAATTTAATGGCAGAACAATAGCTGAAGCATAAAGTGGACAGGGGCAAAGAGAGCAAGAGTGGGTGAGACTTTGTGGCAGCTAAATTTCAGTGCCAAATGCTTTTCTCAAAAACATATTTACATAGGTAAGAGATTTACTTGATAGAGATTGACTTGATATGCTCCACTAGATACATGTATACAAAATATTGCTAAAGGTATGTGGACAACTAACTAATCACACCCATAGGCGCTTGTTAAACATCCTTTTAAAGATTTAGATCTGCCAATCTGCCACCCCCTTGCAGTTATAATAACCCCATTCTTCTGAGAAGGTTTTCCACTAGATACTGGAGCATGTCTGTAGGGATTTGTGCCCATTCAACCACAATAGCATTAGTGAGGTCAGGAACTGATATTGGGCAAGGAGGGCTTGTATGCAGTTCATCCCAAAGGTGTTTAACTGAGTTGAGTTCAAGGTTGCTTGAGTTCTTCCACACTAACCTTGCCAAGCTATGTCTTCATAGACCTCACTTTCTGAAAGAGAAAATGTAAAGCTAGAAACCGTTTAGGCTATATGGCTTAGTTACATTGGATAGATTCCTTAATGATACAGAAAGACATTCTGTCCAACATGAACTTTTATTAGTTTATAAAGGACAAGAAATATGTAAATTGTACTCAAAATTGGGTTGGAATATTTTTTAAACTAAACTGCCAAACACCATCATGGTTTTTGGAGTTCACAAAATCTTTTCAGATATGATGAAATTTAATACTCCAGGAAACTGCTTTAAGAAAATAGTATAAATGGCAAAAGAGACTTTTGATAGATTTCATATTTTATATTTTATTTGTTCTTACCCTTTCTGTAGTATGTTGAAATAATGTAGGAATGTAGTTTTCGGATTTCTAAAATTGTCGCTTGGGAGGCTACCTACACATAATCAGGATGTAATATTTTTGCGAAATTTACTATGTACTGTAATCATACAGCTAAAGAATTAAGTGCAAAGTGATGCAGTGAATAAGTGTGGATTTGTATGCAGTTTACTCTGTGATGACTGCCCAAACCATGCTGGTGGCAAAAGTACACACATCCTTTACTCACGTAGAAGTACAGATACTCATTTTTTGAAAGACTCCAGTAAAAGTAGAAGTAGTGACTACACTCTTTTACTCAAGTTAAAGTAAAGAAGTATGGGCTCTGACATGTACTTAAGTAAAAAGTCGCCGTTACTACTACCTGTTTAGTGTCATGCTGGTAACTGGACGTCATGTTTTATTTATATGTGTGTGAGTGTGTGTGTGTGTGTGTGTGTGTGTGTGTGTGTGTGTGTGTGTGTGTGTGTGTGTGTGTATGAATATAAAATTTTGGAGTGTGCTGATAGATATTTGTGTTCATCAGCCACAAGAGTGTTACGAAAGGCAGGCACTGATGTAGGTGAGGTAGGGTGGAGTCAGCGTTCACATTCATCCCAAAGGTGTTCAGTAGGGATGAGATCAGAAAACAACCACTTGTAGTAGGAAAGGTCAGGTGACCCAGTACTTTTGGAAATATAATGTATACCAAGTGTATCACCAAGGCCATATCCCAAACTGTAGGGAGATTCCAGCTCTGTCCTTGAAAACAACTCAAAATTATTGTGATGTTTTACAAATGACAAAATTAATGTTAATTAAATTAAGCACTTCGTGTTTTTTGGGTTGACACCAGGGGCGGTTCTAGGATTTCAGCTTTAGGGGGTTTTAGCCCTCAGTGAGAATTTAAAACAAGAAGAGTTCTATATTATATATTATATGACAACTCTGGTAATAAGAATAGTGACATTTCACTGCTTTTGGTTGCCGTCTTTGCGTCTTTCCGCCGATTAACGTTATAGATAAACGCCTCCTGCTCTGACTGTGCGTGCACGCTGCGCGTACCTGTGCTTTTCTGTTCAGATAAAGCAGACAGCTGAAGACGCACTTTTGAAAGACTACAACACACGCATGTAAAAGCAAAGTTAAAAAAAATCGCTTTTGGATCAAACTGATAAATAATTTTCTTTCCCATCGATGACATGTTCTGCATTTTAACGTAATTTTTATTGTTTATTTATGAAAGTAAAAATTATACTTATAGTTTTAAAAACAGACTAGAACCGTCCATGGTTGACACAATTCGCAACACATTCGCCAGGAATCCTTTTTAACGCCAATTATTTCAAATATCTCCCTCATATATGGCCATGTGTGTTCAGGAATATCCTGGTTGTTAGAAGTTTTAACATCGGTGACTCCCTCTGAATTAACATTAGCCATTCCTTTTGTAGGCGTGCTGCTCATTGTTAGCTCCGCTATCTTTAGTCTATGTCTGATAGCCAGTAAATAACAGTCACATGGGGAAAAAGCCTCACAATGATAGGATGATAGGCTGGAAACAGCACTCAATGAGAAGAAATAATACTAAAAGTAACGAGTCCGTTTTGAAAATGTAAGAAGTAAAAAGTACAGATATTTATGTAAAAATGTAATGAGTAAAAGTAAAAAGTTGTCCGAAAAATAAATAGTGGAGTAAAGTACTGATACCAGAAAAATGTACTTAAGTACAGTAACGAAGTATTTTTACTCAGTTACTTCCCACCTCTGATCCTGTGTTCCAAAAGTAGAATCTGGATCCTCCACCACCCTGACCAGTGTCAAGTGATTACCAATGATAAATGAATGAATGCCAATGAGAACATAAGCACATTGTGTTCAATACCTAATTCAGCTTCTCATAATGCATGTAGAGGAATGGAGACAGGAACATAGTTGTTTAGCACAATAAATAATTTTAGAAGATTACCTCTAACTGATTGTCCCAGTAAGGGAAGCTTTATGAATCAAAAGGTATCTACATTGTCACCAGTTTAAAAAAAAGCAATGCATCAGACTAATCAGTGAGATCTAAAGTGACTCCCAGTTGTCCTCCAGATTCTTTCCTTTTTTCCAAGCCTTCTGGAGCTATGATTCACTATGCAAAATTAGCTGTAGTTCTGTGCTTTTCTGCTTCCTTGTCCTTGAGCCTTGTCAATGCTGCAGACTTGTTAGTTCCCTAATTCCTTCAATAAGCATGGCTCTAGTTTCTTTTTAAAATAAGGTAAATAAATCCTACACTATTATAAGAGCAGTCTATGATGCCTATGTTCAATGTGGCACAATTTTATGTCTTTTTTGTTATTTTTTTCTCTGGTGTTGTGTTTTTTATTTGGAAAAACTGTCTTTGTTAGTTCAATAAAAGTTTCTCTCACTGCCACTTTGTGTCCATCTTTAAAAAAAAGCTCATGATTTCTCAAATTTTCATCCCAGATAATAAAAAACACGTCACTTCCTGTTATATTCTGCTAGGAGAACAGTGTGGCTTTATGAGTGTAGTGATGTGGAGGGTTTGAACAATGTGCTACGGGGCTTTGGATGTGTTTTACTTACTTAGACTTGCTGCCATTAGTGTGCTTATGTTTGCCTAGGGGCAGTGTCAGGGTTGTGTTACTATGTGTGTGTGTCTGTGTGTCTGTGTGTGGCTGTGATAGAGAGGTAGAGTGCCTTGTGAAAGTGTATGTGTTCCCAGGGACATGTTGCCTGCTGCTTCTACTAGGGAACAACACTTTTAAAGGTCAGAGAGCAAATCACACTCAGTGAGTGTGGCAAAATCACTTATGATCACACACTAAAATTTCTTCTTGAAGCAATTAGGTTGCATTTTGTTCCTTAATACATGGTAATTGCTAACCTGAGTGTTTTTAGAGTATAAAGAACACACAGAGATAATTGCTTTTTGGCCTAAAGTCATAATAATGCTGGCTGAAATACTTCTACTTTCTGGTTTTCCTGTTAGTGGTTGTCACAGCGAATCATCTGTTTACACCTAACTCTATGTTCGGCATCCTACTTAACCTACTCTTATCCTACTTATCCTACTCTCGCACCAATTAACTTCTTGTCCTCTTTCAACATATCCATTCAGTACAGTATATCTTCTCTTTTTTGCCTTCCTCTTGTCCTCTTACTTGGCAGCTCCATATCCAACATCCTTCTACCTATATAATCACTCTCCATCCCCTGCACATGTCCAAACCATCTCAATCTATCCTGAGCTGCCCATGCTCATCACTTCTAAAGAGAACCTCAACATCCTCATCTCTGCTACTGTACCTCCATTGCTGCCTCATTTCCTTTACTCACTGCTACAGTCTCTAACCCATACAGCATAGCTGGTTTCACTACTGTCTTGTACACATTTCCTTTGATTCTTGCTGACAGCCTTCTGTCACACAACACTTCTGACACTGTTCTCCACCCACTGCAATCCGCTTGCACAAGTCTCTTCATCTCTTTTCCACATTCCCCATTGCACTGGATAATTGACCCCAAATACCTAAACTACTGCACCTTCTCCTTCTTGACCTCAGCCCCCTGTAACCTCACTGTTCTACTTCCCTCGCTCTAATTCAAATGCATGTATTCTGGCTTACTACGACTTTAATTCCTTTTCTTTCCAGAGCGGATCTCCACCTTTCCAGGTGTTCCTCCACCTGCTCTCTACTCTCTCTACAGATCACAGTGTCCTCCACAAACATTATTGTCCACGGAGATTTCATCTGTCAACCTATCACAATAGCAACCAAGAAGGGACTCAAAGCAGATCCTTGATGTAGCACCACCGCCACTTTGAACTCCTCTTTCTGACCGACAGCACATCTTACTGCTGTCATACTCCTCTCAGACATATCCAGAACTTCTCTGATGTACTTCTCCGCCACTCCTGACATCCTAATACAGTACCATAGCTCTTTTCACCCTGTCACTAAATCCACAAAGACGCAGTGCAGCTCCTTCTGACCATCTCTGTACTTCTCCATTAATATTCTTAGAGCAAAAATTGCATCATTAGTGCTCTTTCTGGGAAGGAAGCCATACAGTTGCTCACAAATATCCACTTTCTTTCTTAGCCTAGCTTCCACTACTCTTTCCCATAGCTTCATTGTATCAGCAACTTTATTCCTCTGTAGTTGCTACAACTCTGCACCCTTGTTCTTAAGGATTGGCACTAGAATGCTTCTCCTTCATTCTTCATGCATCTACTCATGATCTAAAATCTTGTGGAACAATCTAGATAGAAACTCCTGGACCAACACTCTTGAAACTTTCCACTCTTGATCCACCTCAGAGCCTTCCTCACCTCATCCTTTCTAATCTTTTCTATTTCCTGCTCTACAATATCTATACAATATCACTTCATCATTATATATTTCCATCTCATTTTCCTCATTCATCAGCCCCTAAAACTATTCCTTCCATCTTCTCTGCACTCTCATCCTGTTAGCACCTTTCCATCTCCACTCTAATCACCCTTATCTGTTGTACCGCCTTCCCATCTCTGTCTCTGTTTCTTGCAAATCTGTACAAGTCTTCTTGGGTCTAACCTGGCATACAACTCATCATATACTTTCTATTTGGCCTTTAACCTCTTCACTCTGCACTGCAATTCCTTGTAATCCTGTTTATTTTCTTCTGTCCTTTTAAAGTCCCAGTTTAGTTAGCCCCTTCCTCTGAATGCTGTCCTATATCTCCTCCCTTCCATTTGGAAGCTCTTCCTGAACACCAAATACCTGTCTCAGCTTTTGTCTGAATTTCTCACAATATTCTTTCTTCCACTAGGTCTTCTTGTTTATCTTTCTCTCCTCTTCTTTCTGTCCACCAGATCATCTTACATCATCATCAGATGCTGCCTGGTAACACTCCTACTGTACCACCACATTGCAGTCACTGATCTCTCTCAGATTGCATTGTTCTACATAGAATGAAGTCTACCTGCATGCTCCTACCTCCACTCTTATATGTAACTCTATGTTCCTCTCTCTTCTGGAAATCTCTACAAACATTTTTCAACTGCTTAGCAAAGTCCACCACCATCTGTTCTATTATGTTCCTTTACTTAACAACAAACCTGCCCACCACCTCCTCATCACCTCTGATCCCCTCACCAACATGCCTGTTAAAGTTTGCTGCAATTACTACTCTCTCTCATCTGGGAATATCACCTCATCTAACTTACTCCAGAATCTCTCCTTCTCTTCTATCTCACAGCCTACTTGTGGAGCATAACTACTGACCACATTCAACATCACTTCTTTAACTTCTAACTTCAAAATAATTACCCTGTCTGACACTCTATTAACATCTAAAACATTCCTTACAAACATTCTTCAGGATCACTTCTTCCCACACCATAATAAAACAGTTTGTATCTCCCTCCAATGTACTTTGCTCCCATTCCACCTAGTCTCCTGCACACACAATACTGTATACTGTATCTACTTTACTTCTCTCCATCTTGTCTGCCAGATTTATACATTTTGCTGTCATTATACTAACAATATGTCACTATTCTCAGACCTATACACCTGCCTTTCCACATCTCTCTCTGTCTATGAAACATTCTCTCTCCGCTCCTTCCTCAACCAACAGTAGTCTAATTTCCACCAGCACCCCGTTGGTCAACAATTCTGGTGGCGGTCTTTGTTACCACGGGCCTCGACTTATCACTTATGGAATTTCGACTGACACCCTTCCTGATGCAACCATCGCTATTTATCTTGGCTTGGGAGTGGCAACTGAAGTCACTGGCTTGCAACGGCTAAATTGCTGCCTGAAGTATTCTCCCTGAAGTTGACCCACTTCCATGTTGTTGTAAAAAGGATAATTCAGAGTTCCCTTTCGTCGGAACTTCGTCGGAACTGCATCATGGCTGACACTATATGCTTAGCCACAGATTTAGCCCTCTGTGCCATAAAGCAGACAGCCCACACCATTCTCTGAAAATGTGCAAGGAGGCTGCTCTGGCATCACTGCACCCCAGGACAACCAATGTATTCAATTATATAGACTTCTGACTCATCTGGATGTGGCGGTTCTATCAAATCTCAGAGCCTACCTTTGGTGGTCCCCTTCATAAATCATTAGCAATCAATACCTTGGCTTGGGAATGCATATGGCAATTTTTTGTCTGGGAGTTGCTTTGCTCATGTCTGAGTTATCGATCCACTGTCCCCTGTTACTTTTCACATAGCCAAGGCTACGTCTGTATGCTGTCCACGATAGCTCACCTCACTGGGGTCCAAGAGAGGGTATGCTATGATAGCGTCTGCCTATTACCTCATTGGCCCACCTGAGTCTGGCATATGGATCTAATTTCCTTTCTGGACAGTGCTTCTTGAGGAACCTCCTTTCTCTTGCACAGGAGGCAATTCTCCACCCGTGCCACAAGATTGCTCCCTCCTGGTTGTGGAGACTACGTTAAACATTTACCTCTGGTGCATTTACCATTGTCAGGACCTAGTTCACTGCCCTGTTAGTACAGTGCTAGAGTTCCTGCAGACTCTTTAGGGGCCTATTGGTGGAGCAGGAGAGTCTGCTTCTGCTGTGTCGAGTTTGTTTTCTACATTTACATTTACAGCATTTGGCAGATGCCCTAATCCAGAGTGACTTACATTACCTCATTTTATACAGCTGAGCAAATAAGAGTTAAGGGCCTTGCTCAGGGGCCCAACATTGGCAGCTTGGTGGACCTGGGATCGAACTCACAACCTTCCAATTGGTAGCCCAACACCTTAACCACTAGGCTACCATATGCCCATTGTCTAAGCACTTCGTGTAAGTCCTATTCCTTTTTTCTGCTTTGGCAGTCACAACAAAAGCAATCCACTCTCCAAGCAGCGCCTTGTGCTGGGTAGTGGTAACTAACTTCTAGGCCTATGAGGTGGGCTGTATAGCTTTACCTTTTCGGATTATGGCTCACTCCACAAGGTGTATTATGTTGTCCAGAACTCTGGCTAGGGGTTTTCCCCTCCAGGATACTTGTGCTGTGGTAGGCTGATCCTCTCTGCACACCTTTAACAGGTTCTATTACCTGGACCTGGACCCCTCTCCTGGAACCCTTTCCTGGTCCTGGGCCTTACAGGGCTAATGGTGCTCTGCTTCTGACTTGTTTGTCCTTTTTCAAGACCTCTGGAACAAACATTTGGATATTGTGACTTTTCAATGGACTGGAGTGAGAGGCATTCAGTGTACTGCCCATGTTGTTTACTCTGCACATCCATTGGCCTATTAATGCTAAAGTTAATCTTCCTACAGGAATCTCTGCAAAAATTAGTTTATAATTACATCCAACCATCACAATGTTATGAACGTGGGAAAAACCAGACCCAAACACAGGATGGCGAAATAAGTTGAATGGGTTCTATGGCTTAGATGTCAAGGAATTTCAACGGACGTCCCGTCCGTGGCTCCCGAAGTGGCAAATCCTGAGAAGGTCCAGGAGGGGGGGCGAGGAACACGGCGAGGTAGACGGGGGGATCAAGGACCATGGCGAGGTAGACAGGGGGAGCAAGGACCACGGCGAGGTAGATGGGGGGAGCAAGGACCAAGGCGAAGGCAGGTGGGGGAAGCAAGGCACACGGCAAAGGCAGGTGGGGGGAGCAAGGCACATGGCGAAGGCAGGAGGGGGGAGCAAGGACCATGGCGAAGGCAGGTGGGGGAGCAAGGCACACTGCGAGGCAGGTGGGGGGGAGCGACGTCCACAGCCAAGGGGGGGGGGGGCAGTGGGGGGGAAAAATCCTCCACCAAACAGAACAAATCCAAAGGGGCCAAATACAGGCCTGCAACATCCCCCGTGGACAGGAAGTGGGGCGGCATCCTCCACAGAACCCGTATGTGAAGCGACACCCCCCACCGGACAGGTGCGGGGCGATGTCACAGGACACCGAAAAAACAAAACAAAACATGGGATGGTGACATGGCCCACAACCAGGAAGTGAGGCAGCACCCCCCGCGGAGAAACCGGAAGCGAGGCGGCGTCCCTCACCGGAAAAATGCGGACCGATGTCACCAAAACCGCGAAGTCCAGGGGAAAAAAATCCAATAAGGAAAAAAAAGAGGCTCCCAATCGGCCGGTCCAGGTTACAGACATCCTGCTGGGTCTTGGTGCAGCGGAATCTTCTGTTATGAACGCGGGACAAACCAGACCCAAACGCAGGATGGCAAAATAAACAGGATTTAATAACAAAGGAACACTAAACATGACACGGACTAAAGACAGGACAAGACAACAGTAGATTCCGTGCTGCACAAGGCAACGCGGCACAGTTATATAGACTGGGTAATGACAATGGGAAACAGGTGTGTGGAAACGGAAGCAGCAGACAAAGGCGGGGCAGACACGTGACGAAGAACATAAACACATGCACGTGGCCAAAGTCCGGGCTGAGTCCTGACACACAAGCTCTCTGATCTTCACAGCCACCATATTCTGATTGCACAGAACCTGGTCTCAATTTCACAATCACAGCAAAATTCCTTTTGTGCTTTTAGTTTTTTAGTCTCATTTATTGCAAAGTATATTCACAGTGTCATAATATTTGTCTATCTAAATCTAATATAGGCTACTATATAATTTATATAGTATAAATCTAATTTATACTATAACAAGTGTTTATATTTTGAGGTGAAGTTATACTGCAGTGACAAGGTAACCTTTGACAATTTAATTGATATGTACAGTACATTCACTTTGATGCCCTGTGATGTGTGAGGCAACTGTCATTCATTCCTTGAAATCTAAGCCATAGAACCCATTCAACTCTGCCTGATATAAAAGAACAATGTGAAAAATCAAAGGCACAGAAAGAAGGAATTATGCTATTACTGTGGCAGGACTTCAAACAATGTTGCACAGCCCTCTGTCAAGGTTTCACAACTCCTGAGCAAGCACCCTCCACACCTTGCTCCAGTGAGACCAGTCATCCCAGTTTTATTCTGCCACTTCAGATTGCACACTTGGTATTTGTTGCTTCACTAGAGATTGAGTCCAGAACAGCTTTTTTGACTGCATCCCACTACCCTAACATCTCTTGAATGTTCAGGCACTGGATGGAGCTCAACTTTCTAAACAAATCTGCCTACAACACCCAGACCTCATGGAAGAAATGGGAAATCACATCTTGGTCAGTGTGCTGTTACACCAATGTCGTTGTATCTTCAACCTCTACTGAAAGACCAGAGACCCACTATATGTTCTTCTAAAGAAGGGAAGCCAAACTGTTTCACTGGAACCCCACCACTGGACAAACAGTCACAGAAGAAAAATCTAAATCAAAACAGTAGCCAGCATCAGTCCTTACACATGCACACTTTGTACAATTGCACAAGTTGTTGGATCAGAGTCAAGTGTATGATCAACCAGTTACACTAAGCATGTTATAATGATCATCAATTGCATACAGTATGTAGGTCGAACACAGTCATTAATTAAACAGAAACAGCTGTGTACGAGGCTAAAAACTGGATGAGGAACAGCCAAATTCTGCTATGTCACAGGTGATACAGCATGGGAAGACTGAGCACAGCAACAAGACACTATTTAGTTATACAGTAGTGCATAGAAAGGTGTCTTTAAGGCAAATAAATGCATTTTTTAAATTTTTAGACCTGGACCCCTCTCCTGGAACCCTTTCCTGGTCCTGGGCCTTACAGGGCTAATGGTGCTCTGCTTCTGACTTGTTTGTCCTTTTTCAAGACCTCTGGAACAAACATTTGGATATTGTGACTTTTCAATGGACTGGAGTGAGAGGCATTCAGTGTACTGCCCATGTTGTTTACTCTGCACATCCATTGGCCTATTAATGCTAAAGTTAATCTTCCTACAGGAATCTCTGCAAAAATTAGTTTATAATTACATCCAACCATCACAATGTTATGAACGTGGGAAAAACCAGACCCAAACACAGGATGGCGAAATAAGTTGAATGGGTTCTATGGCTTAGATGTCAAGGAATTTCAACGGACGTCCCGTCCGTGGCTCCCGAAGTGGCAAATCCTGAGAAGGTCCAGGAGGGGGGGCGAGGAACACGGCGAGGTAGACGGGGGGATCAAGGACCATGGCGAGGTAGACAGGGGGAGCAAGGACCACGGCGAGGTAGATGGGGGGAGCAAGGACCAAGGCGAAGGCAGGTGGGGGAAGCAAGGCACACGGCAAAGGCAGGTGGGGGGAGCAAGGCACATGGCGAAGGCAGGTGGGGGGAGCAAGGCACATGGCGAAGGCAGGTGGGGGAGCAAGGCACACGGCGAGGCAGGTGGGGGGAGCGACGTCCACAGCCAAGGGGGGGGGGGCAGTGGGGGGGAAAAATCCTCCACCAAACAGAACAAATCCAAAGGGGCCAAATACAGGCCTGCAACATCCCCCGTGGACAGGAAGTGGGGCGGCATCCTCCACAGAACCCGTATGTGAAGCGACACCCCCCACCGGACAGGTGCGGGGCGATGTCACAGGACACCGAAAAAACAAAACAAAACATGGGATGGTGACATGGCCCACAACCAGGAAGTGAGGCAGCACCCCCCGCGGAGAAACCGGAAGCGAGGCGGCGTCCCTCACCGGAAAAATGCGGACCGATGTCACCAAAACCGCGAAGTCCAGGGGAAAAAAATCCAATAAGGAAAAAAAAGAGGCTCCCAATCGGCCGGTCCAGGTTACAGACATCCTGCTGGGTCTTGGTGCAGCGGAATCTTCTGTTATGAACGCGGGACAAACCAGACCCAAACGCAGGATGGCAAAATAAACAGGATTTAATAACAAAGGAACACTAAACATGACACGGACTAAAGACAGGACAAGACAACAGTAGATTCCGTGCTGCACAAGGCAACGCGGCACAGTTATATAGACTGGGTAATGACAATGGGAAACAGGTGTGTGGAAACGGAAGCAGCAGACAAAGGCGGGGCAGACACGTGACGAAGAACATAAACACATGCACGTGGCCAAAGTCCGGGCTGAGTCCTGACACACAAGCTCTCTGATCTTCACAGCCACCATATTCTGATTGCACAGAACCTGGTCTCAATTTCACAATCACAGCAAAATTCCTTTTGTGCTTTTAGTTTTTTAGTCTCATTTATTGCAAAGTATATTCACAGTGTCATAATATTTGTCTATCTAAATCTAATATAGGCTACTATATAATTTATATAGTATAAATCTAATTTATACTATAACAAGTGTTTATATTTTGAGGTGAAGTTATACTGCAGTGACAAGGTAACCTTTGACAATTTAATTGATATGTACAGTACATTCACTTTGATGCCCTGTGATGTGTGAGGCAACTGTCATTCATTCCTTGAAATCTAAGCCATAGAACCCATTCAACTCTGCCTGATATAAAAGAACAATGTGAAAAATCAAAGGCACAGAAAGAAGGAATTATGCTATTACTGTGGCAGGACTTCAAACAATGTTGCACAGCCCTCTGTCAAGGTTTCACAACTCCTGAGCAAGCACCCTCCACACCTTGCTCCAGTGAGACCAGTCATCCCAGTTTTATTCTGCCACTTCAGATTGCACACTTGGTATTTGTTGCTTCACTAGAGATTGAGTCCAGAACAGCTTTTTTGACTGCATCCCACTACCCTAACATCTCTTGAATGTTCAGGCACTGGATGGAGCTCAACTTTCTAAACAAATCTGCCTACAACACCCAGACCTCATGGAAGAAATGGGAAATCACATCTTGGTCAGTGTGCTGTTACACCAATGTCGTTGTATCTTCAACCTCTACTGAAAGACCAGAGACCCACTATATGTTCTTCTAAAGAAGGGAAGCCAAACTGTTTCACTGGAACCCCACCACTGGACAAACAGTCACAGAAGAAAAATCTAAATCAAAACAGTAGCCAGCATCAGTCCTTACACATGCACACTTTGTACAATTGCACAAGTTGTTGGATCAGAGTCAAGTGTATGATCAACCAGTTACACTAAGCATGTTATAATGATCATCAATTGCATACAGTATGTAGGTCGAACACAGTCATTAATTAAACAGAAACAGCTGTGTACGAGGCTAAAAACTGGATGAGGAACAGCCAAATTCTGCTATGTCACAGGTGATACAGCATGGGAAGACTGAGCACAGCAACAAGACACTATTTAGTTATACAGTAGTGCATAGAAAGGTGTCTTTAAGGCAAATAAATGCATTTTTTAAATGCATTTTTAGAAGCATTCAAGCTGTTTTGAAGATGAGGAATGAAGAGTACTGTAGATGCTGTCTTTGGTAAAAGAAACAATGCAGAGGATGAAATACACATGTCATCAGCAAAGAATCTCCCCCATCCTAGAAACATGCTAAGCGACACAACTAATGCAGTAAACATAGGAACAGGGGTGCAGTTGAAATATTCGGTTATAGCAGGAGGCAGGTTGTTTGCCGAAAGGCTAGAGGGTGAAAGAATAATGAGTGTCTGCAGGCAGCAATGAAGGATGGTGGAGGTTCCTCACAAATACTGTATGAGCTTACATTTCTGCAAATGGAGTTTTAGATTTGGTCAGGATTAATGGTGTTCTCAATGCTAAGAAATACAGACATATAATTGTCCATCATACAATACTACCAGGGAGGCATGTGATTTACCCCAAATTTATTCTGCAGCAGGACAACAATCCCAAACAGACAGCCAATCTCATTAAGAACCATCTTACAGTAAGTGTAGAGAAGAACAGAGTCCTGGAAGTGATGGTTTTATTTGGATTTTTCTTCTTTTGATTTACATTCCATTTTGTTAATTGACCACAATAAACTATTAACACTTATTTTTGACAGCATTTTTAATTTACAGTATTTTTTCACACTTGCCTTTTTCACACTTTCACACTTACCTCTCACAGTGTGAGAGAGCACACTGTCCAGGATGATGGTGCTGAAGCGGCACTGTCCCATCATCAATACAGCAATAATTGTGTGAGGAGTGAAAAATCTCTGTTGATTGATGGTGGGGTGGGCTCAGTCATCACAGTACTCCACCTTCAGCTCCGAGCCTACTGCCACTGAGCATTGGCCCCACAGGTCGTACTTCCTTGAGAGAGCATCTGTGTTAAAGACTGTCACAGCACTGGTGCTCATTGTCAGGTCAACTCAGTCTCTCCACAAGGTCATCAGTGTGGGTTAGTTGGTAACTATGGATTTCTGACACCTATTTAGCTACCTAACGTCATTGCACAGATGTAATCTGCCATCAGGTTTGGGAATGACTACACTGGCACTGCACCAGGGGCTCCGGGGAACTGATAGGGCCACTTTTTGATCACCACATCCACAAACCTGTCCACCATCTCTGTCAGGTTCTGGTTCTGGCACAGAGTGAAATCAGCCCATAGACACAGTATGTGTAAGCTCTATTTATTTTTTCAGTAGATTGATGTGGTATTGCTGGGTGTTTGCTTAAAGGTGAGGTCTCCGTTGTTTGAGAAATGCTTCAGAAAACTGAGTCGGGACAACAAACATAACAAAAATCAAAACAGGGGCATGTCTTGTCAATATGGGCGGAGAGAGTGTTCAGTGTGCATGTGTGACATTAACAGAAAGCGGTTTTAACATTGACATGGAGGATAAAAACAAAGAAAGAAAGCGAAGAAAGGCTTACAATAAGGCAAGAAATAGGACCTGTGTTAATATAGGATCAGCTTTCCAGCACTGGAGAGAATTGAAGCTGCGGGAAGTTGCCCGCATATTCACAGATTGGAGTTTCCCAAGTCAATAACTCCTGAGCTAGTTCATACTGAGCTGTTCATTGTTCTCCATTGCTTTTTGCCATTGTGTATGAACTTTGCTCTGTTATTTTGAATTACCTGTGTTTTGGATTTGCTTTTTTTTTTGGATTTGTGTTTATTTGATGGTTTCTGCTCTTTTTCATTTCAGTCATTGTTTTGGATTTTTGCTTGGCTGTTGTTTAAAACACACACCACACATGGATTATTCCATTCATTACTAGTGTTAACTGTAGGGTACTGTATCTGCCCTAGTAATTGTAAACTATAAGTGCAGGTAGATGGAGCTGTTTTGTCAGGACAGGAGGATCAGTGGTTCCTATCTTGGCCACAGTATAAGCAGAGTTGCAAGCATAGATGGGTGACTGAACATGGTGAACTGGCATGTTTAGATTGTTAGGATGCTGGTTTCTAAGGAGGCTGTCGAAGCAGATGGCTAAGGTGGGGCACAGGCCATGGAGGATTACATTAAAAAGGCCTCATGATTTTACTTTGTCGAGAAAAACGACAATTTGCCAATGTTGCCAATTCTGTCTTATGAAGGACTAGGTTACTTGGTTCCAAGGACAACGGTTTCTTGGCTTTGCATACTTTTACTGATGGTTCATTCCTAATTATAGTTCCATGGCTACACCTCTTACAGCCTTGATACATGGAAAGCCGAAGAAGCTCTTTAAGAAGTTGGTCAGAGATGGCCCCAAGAGCTTTTAAGCAGCTTATGCAGAGCTTCACCACAGTACCCATTCTACATTACCCTAACCCTAATCTCTCTTTTTATGGTGGAAGTTGACACCTCCTGCTGTGGAATAGGAGCTGTCTTGTTCCAAAGACATGGAACTCCCATGAAACTATTCTCCAGAAAACTCACCCTGGCTGAAGCAAATTACGATGTAGGCAACCATGAACTGCTTTCAATAAAGCACTTGAGAAGTGGAGACACTGGTTGGATGGAGCCTGCTGCCCATTCCAGGTTATAGCTGACCACAAGAATCTGCAATATAACAAGGAAGCCAAATCCCTGAACCCCCACCAAGTAGAGGTTTTCTCGGGTCTAAAAAAATGTACCCGACCCGAAGTGACCCGAAGCACTTTTTACCTGAACCCGACGTGCATATTTTTTTTTTTTAAGAAAGACCCGACCCGAGACAAACTCGAAAAAAAATAAACCCGAGTCCAACCCGCCCTGTTGGCATTTTTTTTTAACCCGACGACCCAAATGTTGCATAACTCTACACTAAAGTAACCACTACAACGTGGATTCAAAATTGATTGACAGGTCTGTTTCAACGAGAATTAGCTTACCACCAGCCACATGTTGCCAGCCACATGTTGCAAGCAGTCTTGGCAAACAAAGGACAGGTTGGAAAAGGACTCGAGTCGATGCACACACGCGAGATACAATAGTTTGGGTCTTCTCGGGTCCGT
The DNA here is from genome assembly GCF_022655615.1 of Tachysurus fulvidraco. Lineage (NCBI taxonomy): Eukaryota > Metazoa > Chordata > Actinopteri > Siluriformes > Bagridae > Tachysurus > Tachysurus fulvidraco. Next base: position 12,060,970 of record NC_062534.1, read on the forward strand.
TCACATTCATTTTAAATTACCAGAGACCCGATGCCACTATTATTATACCCGACCCGTGACATCCACAAATTCCAATCCCCAAAGGTGATGCCATCCACAATATTTCAGCCTGGTCAGATTGTGTGGCTCACTAAAAGAAACTCTGACTGCCTCAGACTGCCATGTAAATATCTACCTGTCACCAATGCCAAAAACTTGTGTTTAAAAAACATGTATCTGCATGTTTGAGCATATTATACGTGTTTTTTTTTTTTCATAATGCATGATGTTCATAATGTTATGTACTGTATGCACTGCATACAGTACATAACCATTGCAATGCATGTTGATTTTTGTATTTGAGGTTGCTTTCTTATTCTTGAATTCTTACAGGCTTAATGATCCACTGAACTTAACTGTTTAAATTATTACATACTAATTTAACTATTAACTAATTTTGGGACTTTGCTCTCTGCTAGGGCTTTATGGACATTGACCTGACTGAATTTAAAAAAGGTGAGGCTAATGTGACGGGCTTCCAGATTGTAAACTATGCGGATCCAGTTGTCAGCAGAATTGTTCAGCAGTGGATTGACTTTGACAATAAAGACTCCAAAGTTCCAAAGAAAGGACTCAAGGTAAGCAATCTGTATGCTTGTACCATGCCACACAATTTCCTGTTCTCATTAACAAGTGTGGAGAACCTCTCAGACATGAAGAGTGAATAATTTGTGAAAGTGAAATTATCCCTGCTAAAAAAAAACAGCATTGCTGGTCACCAGCATTGCTGGTCACTAGCATAAGGTATGTTTTGCATGCTGGGACCAGCTTGGGATGGCGGTATGCTGGTCCAGCAGTAGGTGCTGGTTGCTGGTGTGCTGGCTGACCAGCCTGGGATGCTGGTGTGCTGGTCAACATATGTTGTCTTTTGGATGCTAGTATAATCCCAGCAAGACCACAACAAAACCCATTTGTTACATATCAAATTTCATAGTGCATATTCATAGTTAAATAAAGACCAAGACAATTTTCTAGAGAATTGCAATTCACTTTTTAATAAAGAAAAACATTCTGGATATTCCTATCATTTACATGGATTTCTTTATATATATATCTATATACCAGGTCATCCAGGTACCTCACGTATGCAAACATTCTGATTCCCAGTGATCAGCAGATCCGTCGTGTAGAAGCAGAAGCTTTTTATTTACCCCAAAACAAAATCCTAATTACGGTGGCAAAAACAAGATGATCTGGAACACGTGCACTTACACTAATTTCGATAAACACTGTAAGGTATATAATGTAGTCGATATAATGTAGCATAGCAACACTGATGCTGGGTAATATCTCTTCACATTATCATTTTACTTTATCTTTCAAAAACCATCATTCTGTATGATTTATATGCTGCTTCCCTCATGGAGCCCGGAAGTCAACATTGTTTGGTATTACTATATTTAATTTGTGGAGACACTTTAATCCCTAACGAGTGATTTTTAATTGTTTATATTCTTTGTTATTCAAAGCTTTTTGAGCTTTGTTATTTCAGTTCTTTGTTCAAAAGAGGGAGCAAAAGAAACAAAACACTTATAATTAAATATATTCCAATATATTGTGTTTTAATCTTATATTAATGTGTTACATGGAAACATACACAAGCAAAAATAAAGGTTGTTCCCATAAAGCTCATTCATAAAGCTGGCCACCCAGCTATACCAGCACTGACCAGCATTATACCAGCACTATACCAGCACGAACCAGTAAAAACCTGCCTAGACTAGCATGGAATTTATTTTGGTTTATGCTGGATTTTTCAGCAGGGATGTCAATTATAACACTACTCCCAGAAAGGAAAGGAGTTATATCAAAATTCCATTTTCTGTTCATTTTATTTACTTAAATACTGAAATAAGAGAAAACAAATCTTATTTTAGAATGGTCCTATTAATTAAAGTAAATGAGAAGTTGATTAAGAGAGAAAGAAAACAAATACAACATTAATACATTTTTAATCCAAATGTGTTCCTGGGGGTTTCAGCCGCAGGATTCCATCATCTCACCATCACTGCCCAGGATTGATTCCTGGGCAGGGAACCAACCCAGACACTGAGGGGTTTACTCTCAGTGCCCATCTGAAGCCCAGATGTGTCAGGAAGGGCACGCAGTGTAAGACCTGTGCCAAATTAAATGTATGTGGATTGGATGATCCGCTTTTGTGACCTCAAACAGGGCCAATGGACAACAATATTTATAATTTTACAAAACAAATCACAAATAAATAGTTTCATTACTGGGGATATTTACTTCTGAGAAGACCATCACACCATTCTATATAATACACATAATTACATAAAGGTTTGTACATTATAGTCTGTTATTGTTCTCTTTGTTTTCAGTACACTGGAGCTCTCACTTATGATGGTGTTAAAGTGATGTCTACAGCTTTTCAGAATCTCCGCAGGCAGAGAATTGACATATCACGGCGTGGCAATGCTGGTGAATGCCTTGCAAACCCACCAGCCCCCTGGGGTCAAGGCATTGACATTCAGAGAGCTTTGCAGCAGGTACACTACTTTAAGAGACAAATATTCTTGCTAATATATGCACATACACATACAGAGAGAAAAATACATACAAACTCAGAGATACATGAATATATTCTCAGAGGTTTGAATAAATGAAATAAAACAATATCCACCTCTATTTTCTTTTATAATATCCATGTCGATTGGTCAGTGATCATGTCACAATCAAATGTAACAGAGCAAATGGTATACAATTAAAGTTTTTATGTCTGACATAAAAGCATACAAAAGAATGATTTACAAATTTGCAGAGAGAAAATGAACTTACAGTATAGTAGAGCCTACAGTACAAACATTTATGTATCTGTGCTGGTAGAGATTTAAAAATGTGTGATAAAAAATATGGCCACGCCAAACGTATTTGGACTCCTGACCATCACATATTATGTTTTTGATAGAATAATTTCCATTCATTTGGAAAGACTTTCCTTTAGATAACATGATTGTGGGCATTAAATCGTAAGCAAATTTGTAAGTTTGGGCACTAATGTCATACAAGGAGGCCATCCTAAATTATCCAAAAAGTATTCAGGCATCAAGGTTCTTCTACCTCAATTTTGGCAAAACAGGTCATCATCAATTTGTGCCAGGTGCATTGCCATTGTTGTTTGGCCTCCTTAGTTCCAGCAAATGACACAGTAATCCAGTAATGCTACAGCATAAAATACAAGCCTATATAATTTTTTGCTGTTATCTTTGTGGAATCAGTGGGGAATACCAATATACATTTTATACATTCATGACATTTGGCAGATGCCCTTATACAGAGCAACTTAGATTTTATCTCACTTTACACAACTAATCAAGGGATCAGGAAACCTTCCGATCAACATCTTAACCACTATTTTACAACATCCCTAACCAATATATTGGTGAGAGGGTCAGGTCTCCACATACTTTTGGCAATATTGTGTACAAAAACAAAATAAATGATTTAGCAGCCATTATGATACATGGTCTGTGAAAAAAAATTATTTCACTAGTTAAATATTGAATTTGCAACTGCAGGTGTATTTCCTGTCATAAATATATACTGTATATATTTTGTTTGAGGAAGTCCCCAGATCTGTGCTGTAATCCAGTGTTGAAGACATACTGTGTCAGATGTGACTAATGGAGTTGAGGCCATCTTCTCAGACACCTGTCACTGGGCCTAGTGTTCAGTTGAGATGTTATATATAATAATGTTTTATATCATTGTCTAACTATAGCAGGCTCTTGGGGTTCTGTCTTAGGTTCGGATTGAAGGTGTAACAGGACACATCCAGTTTAATGAGAAAGGCCGGCGAATCAACTACACCATCAGTGTAATGGAGCTGAAGGCCTCAGGGCCAAAGAAAGTAAGTGCAGACATTTTAGGCATAAAATGTAACAGGTATAACAGAAAACAGACATAAAATGATCATTTGTTTATTTTAAGCTATATTTTATATACAGTGGTGTGAAAAAGTGTTGGTGATTTTCCATATGTTTACATTTTTTGCATGTTTTTCACATTTTAATTTAAGGGGGCCAACACTTTTTTAACACTGGCTTGATTTGACAGGAGGACAGCTAGGTGTCTGTCTGGAGTATAACAATAACTGACATAAATCTGCCATCTTGGTTCAAACTAACATTTGCAGAAATATCTACATATCCTGCTGATTTATGTAAAGCATTCCTAGGGTTACAAGTTTTATTTGTTCAGTTTGTTATCATGTTTGAGAGTGTACTAAATTAATCACTTAAATTACAAGTAAATTGTTGTTTCTTATGGGACATGTTGAAGGATTTATTATAGCACTCATCACTTTTCTTTGGTTTCAGGTAGGATACTTTAATGAGGATGAGAAATTTGTGAGCACAGCAGCCTACATCTCTGGAAGTAATGACACCTATGGATTTCACAACCGCACTTACATCGTCACAACCATCTTGGTATGGTATTAGAATAGGTCGGGTTTTTTTAGCTTAATTTAAATAAGAATTTAGAACCTATGGCATGGTGTTATAGATTAAAAATATTCTGGGGGGTATACTTCACCATAAGAGATTTTTGTTAAGAGGTTAATCTATGAATAAATGTGCATTCTTGCAAACACTTTTGTGTTCCAGTAAGATTTTAATCATAAACTCACCAGTTTTTTAGATATCAATTTTGATGACATGACAAAAAGCTCAAACCCACAAAACATTTAACATGGTTCACAAATGGCCAAAACACAAAAGAGCATGTTAAAAAAAATCAAAACTGTTTTTACTAATTTAGCTAGTTTTTAACTAATTTATTGGAAAAAAAATACTGGATGAGGACATGGGATTGATCAGCTCTCCCCGCATCCCTATAGGCATCCTGAATTTGGACATTTAATTTCCCTGTGCTTTGAGAAAACATTATACATTATTATATACACATTATATAATCCCTATGGAGGACCATAGGCAGGCGGCCAGCAGCTCCTTGCAGCCTGTTATCGTCAGCACTTCTTTTCACACTTCTCAGTTCACGGCACTCACTTCCGGTTTTGACGGCAATCTTGGATTTTACTTTATGGCGGCGGCCATTTAATGAGACCAGGCACTATATAAAGATGCTGCTTATACATAGTTCTTGCCCGATGGTCTTCTGAGTCTGCCTTGTGCTCCTGTTAAGTCATCCCACCATTTTTCATAGTCCTGCTCTGCCTGGCTTTGTTTCTGCCTGTTCCTGGTCCCTGATTCTGCCTGCCCTGTGATACTTCTGGCTGGTTTGACCCTGCCTGTTTTTCTAGTTGCTGTTTCCTGCCTGGTCTGTACTGCTCAGTTTTTGGTTTTGGATTTTTGGACTTTTTATTGCCCTGTTTTCTGCCTGCCCTATAATGCCTTGATTGCCTGTGTTTTTCATTATTGGACTGTCTGTAATATCGAACTGTGCATCCCCTGTTTTAAGCCAGCTAATATTAAAGACTCTTGATTTGAAATCTGGTCTGTGTCTTGCATTTGGGTCCTTGCCTGCCATTCCTGACAGTTATGAAGATGAAAATTAAGTTAACTACAATTAGCCAAAAAATTAAAATCAATGGTGCATTTGGAGCACACGTTTTGCTTATACTTTTCTTTTTAAGTTAAAAAGAATATGCAGCAAAAAGATTCTAACAGTCCCTTGGGTTGGGAGAGAATGATTAGATCATTCCATGGGAGGCAGACCTAGGACATCCCAAAGGAAACTTTATTTTTGGCTCATATGCAAGTTTAGCTTTTCAGCTGCTTTTTAATTGATGGTGCACACTCACATAACTGTGAATGACACTGGACTGGATCTCATGTTCCCTTTTAAGCGAGATCAATTAATGGGCTGGAGACATAAAAAAAATGACTATAATTGCCAGCCAGGTCCAGGAACTGTCTCGCCTCCACAATGGCACAGCTCTTGGGCAGGCAGCAATCGTTACTGTCATATCACTTTGAGTACACACCTGCCTATGGCCCAAGCAGAAACTGTACTATTTGCACCTAATTGATCAATTAGTTAACCGTTGCCAAATGTTGACACTGCATAAACTACTCTAATGTCCATACAAAATATGACTGACCTGACTGCTTTGGCAACTAAAACAGATCTGAAGCAGTCACTGTGGGACTCTTTTATTCTTATATCAATCCCTTGAGCCTTGAGCTCACCCCAAATCACCTGATTTTTAATCCTCAACTAGATGGTCAGGATGACAGCTTACCACCACCCATGAGGCTGTGTGTTTGTGGTGCTCCATCAGAATTGTTTGACCAGGTAGAGGAAAGAACACATTGGAAAACTCCACCTGCAGCCTTTATGATTTGGGATGGAGAGGGATGGTAACCCTTCCAATATCCATTCTCCTTGCCCACTAGTTGACCATCCCAGTCTTAAGAGTGCAACATTTGTCCTAATTCAATCACTCTCACTTTCACTTGGGTGTGCCTCAGGGTCATGTACAGTAGCATGATTGCTCAAAGGGGAATCCAAGAGACCCAACAGGAAAGAGTTGGTAGTCAAGTGGTTAAGATGTTGAAATACTGACCAGATGGTCAAGAGTTTGAATCCCATGTACACCAAGCTGCCTTTGCTGGACTCCTCAGCAAGCCCTTTAACTCTTAATTGCTTGTAAAAATAAATAAAATAAAAATAGAGATGGTGTAAATATAAAATGTAAATAGGTGGAGCAGGGCCATCCCTACTGTCTATGTCTTCCTAAGAGCTGACATTGACAGCTATGGCTACACCTCCCTATTGAGTGCTGCATGCATTTCCCACTGCCATTCCCTAATGAAGAACCCATCCTGTTTTGTTAATCATATTATTGTGTCGATGCCATTAATGGTACCCAATTTTCTCATTTACAGGAATCTCCATATGTTATGCTGAAGAAGAATCATGATAGGCTTGTAGGAAATGATAAGTATGAAGGTTACTGTGTGGAGCTGGCAGCAGAAATAGCTAAACATGTGGGATACGAATACAAACTCAAGATTGTTTCCGATGGGAAGTATGGAGCCAGGGATCCAGAGACTAAGATGTGGAATGGGATGGTTGGGGAACTGGTTTACGGAGTAAGTATTTCGTGTTTTTAATTAGCACCATTTAATGTTAAAAATTTCATTCACTGCCATTAATATTCCAAGTAATATTCATCACCATAATTATTGTGATTAGAAGACTGTTACACATCTGTAATGGCTAGTAATTTGCCATTGCTTTTGTTTTAAATTAATATAACATTTAGTTAAATGAAAATCAAATCAAACTGGCTCAGCGACATTTGAAGATGCTTGATATGCGTACATGTGATAACATCACAATAATTGAATTCTGTATTAATGAAACTCGTATTTAATTATTACGACAGCCATTGTTGTCTTCACTAAATGTCTAAACTTCGCTAATCTTCTATCTAAATGTCTGTTAAATTGCACCCAAAGCTTAATATTAGCAGACAACATTGAATCGCAATAGTAATATTTAAATTAATAATATAATAAATGCAATTATGTATTAAACACTTGATTTTATCATATTGTTTGTCAGTATTTCAGCTAATATATGTCTATAATATATGTCATTCTTAACACTGTTATCTATTATTTTTTTTAATTGTAGTTCACACCCTCTTATGGCTTCTGTGGATATGTTATTGTTTTTACAATTCTTATTCACCTTATTTTAAGCTACTGAACCTTCTTGTCCTCAGAAAGCTGATGTTGCAGTGGCACCACTGACCATCACATTGGTAAGAGAGGAAGTCATCGATTTCTCCAAGCCCTTCATGAGCCTGGGCATTTCAATTATGATCAAGAAGCCCACCAAGTCCAAACCAGGAGTTTTCTCTTTTCTTGACCCGCTGGCCTATGAGATTTGGATGTGTATTGTCTTTGCCTACATTGGCGTGAGTGTGGTGCTCTTTCTGGTCAGTCGCTTCAGCCCATATGAGTGGCATGCTGAGGACTGTGAGGAAATCAGAGAGACCAATACCAACCAAGCTGGATCTTTGTCAAGCCAAAATGCACAGAATCAGGCCCAACAGAACCAGGAGCAGACCAATGAATTTGGCATCTTCAATAGCCTATGGTTCTCACTAGGAGCTTTCATGCAGCAAGGCTGTGACATCTCACCCAGGTATGAGGTTTTTCTGATCATTACTAGGCTAGACTGTGTGCATTTAATTGATGGTAAAGTGTTCATGAATGAATGCATGTGAAATTATATTATATTTAGTTGATATTGGGTGCCTATTTATGAATGTTGATGAATGCCATCAACCATAAATTGTGCACATTACAGCTGATTCATGTTTGGTGATCCCACAATCACAGCACCAGAAAATGGGAAAACATTGAGAGAGCTGTTTTCCATAGGTATGAAAAGTTGCAAAGGTGTTGTATGTGATACAGGAAATAGCATGGGAGTGTTTCCTGGCCTTTACAATTCAAATTGAATTAGCATGGGTAAAATTGGACTTATAAAGTGAAAGTCTCTAATAGGGAAAAGAGAGTTGAAAACACAGCCTTTAATAGTAGGGAATGATCTCTGAATAACCTTAGTTTAGGCTAATTACATGTTCCAATACACCATTTCATCCAATTATTAGACAAATAAGTATTTTGTGCTTTATAAATTGAGTAATCACCAGTGGTTAAGCTTGCTTAGTGATATTTTTCAGCAGTTGGTGCTCTGTATCCTAAGTAGATCATTTAATCAATGTAATATTGATTTAGTTTTTTTTTGCTTGTGTCAGCCTAATTACAAGAGTAATAAACAGTCAATATGTGATGTGATGTCAAAATTGATCATGGAAATTCGAATTAATCTTTTTCTTTCTCACGTGCCTCACTTTGTTTCAGCCTCAAGGATTTTGACATTCACATCAGTACATCTTGACACAAAGGAAAAGTAGCCAATATATGCCTCTCCTTCTTGAGGGATCTCTGAGTTGCAATAAGAATTGATTGTGTATTTTTTCTATTGGAACTGAAATGTCAGCAGTTGGCAGAAGGTTAAGAGGACTTTAATCACATTGTTTTTTCCTGTTGTGACCTATTTGCCAGCAAGTGGAACCAGCAGTTGTGTAGTGATGACTTTTTTTAGTACAGTCTGTCAGGAATATGTGTTGTGACTGACACAGACTGCTGTTGTGACATCAACATATCATCACATTTTAGCAAGAGTACTGTTTTAGAGATGGGGAGTATAAACACCCATAGGCTGTAAGGTGAGGGATACAATGCAATGTTAACACTTGATCTGGAATCAGCCCTTGCCAGGTGCTATTTATTTGCATCAAAAGCACTGTTTACCATCAGAGATGCTCAAATGTCAGGGCTGTCAGTCATGCCCCCTCCACAGCATGCCACACTCCCCATTTTCCCTTATCAATCCACACATATAGTGTCTCCCTTTACTGGAATCTCAGTATGCACATTTAAACTAAGCTTTTTGCTATCACAAACTGTCCTTTGTGCTATAGACACACTTCATTTCATTATTTATTTATTTTTTATATTTTTTATTTTTCTTAGACCTTCCAGTGAACAGCATGATGTAATCTAATATTTCCATTAATTATTATGCTCATCATCTCCATCTGTGCTCTACTACTAAGCCGGAACTTGCTTAAAACAACTCACCTGCTTTTTTCCTAAAAATTCTTTGTATCCTTTATGTGTTCTCTTTTGCAAAGCTCCCTGCCATCTTTTTCGCTTGTAAAACTATTGAACCCTGAGCTCTCAGTGGAGCATGTCTTCCTCTCATCACATTGCTGTTACTTTCATGATAGCTCTTCCTGGGAATTTTCTTATACACATTGTGGTGCATCGAACCCAAAGCACCTGCAAAAACTGCCAAGCAGTGATGACATGGATAAGGATTTAAAGAATCTCTGTTTTTTGCATGCACTGTTTTCTCTCCTGCAACATCCAGCCACAAACAATTTGCACTCTTAAGCACAGCCACTGAAAAAAATAAATCACTGTTGACACTTACAGTACAGACCTGCATAAAAACCTTAAAGCTGAGCAATGAAAGTAATTAAGGCATGTATAGTCAATTAATAATTTGGGAACTATTTTTTCTTATTATTATTCTAATCATAGCTATAAACCATATAGGCCATATAGGCTCCAACTTCAGGGCTGTCTTCAATTGATCAAAATAAATCATTAAATGATAGAAGAAAGGGAAAAAGAATAAACATTCTTGACCATGTACATCACCTCCATTCATGCCATGTCACAGGGTGGATAGGTGAGAGCACAGAGGGGGAATATATTCATTTTTCAGTATGGCATATAATTAGCTAGGAATTCTAAATAAACTTTGCATTCTGGTAACATTAGCAAGGAATTTTCTCTTCTTAATATTTCACATTTAGCATTTATTGCTTTATTCTTGTTTATTTATGTTGTAATTTTTTCATAGCATACAGTATATGCTACATAATCTTTGTCTTAATGTATATTTTTTTTACATTTGTAACAATGACCACCATTATATCATTGTTTCTTTACATAATGCAAATAGCAATTATTTAAGTGTAAGAGTAGAGTGAAATCAATAACAACAACATTGATCTTCAGCTCATCTTTAAGCAAAAATATTCTTAGCTTTCAGGAACGGGTGAATCCCAATATGCAACCGATTAACTACATATGTTATATAAGTTAGATATGTGTGTCAGATTAACTCCATTTTTAAAACTCAATGCAATAGCATTCATTTCCATTCACTGTGTGACTGTACAATATGTACTGTATGTAGTGCTGCCATTTTGAGACACAACCCTAGAAATGCAAATCAGTGGTAAGAATACTGTATAACAATCTAAATGTAAAAGTTATCTCTAAAAATCTATTAACCTAACAGTAATGTTATCCTGGCACCGCCCAAGTGGCAGCCTGTTGCAGTAGCTCTCGTTAAGTTTGTACTCTTTTTATTTATTTTATAGTGTTCAGCCACTTTGTGCTTTTTTCTTTTTTTTTTTAGTGAAAGTGTGTGTAACTGTAAACTGCACAATGGACATCAACAAAGTCACAGAGTTTGCTCTACTTTTCCTGCTTTTTTGGACTTTGTTTACATTCGCGTCTGGAAACTCTGTTCACAGCCGCAGTCCTATTGTTTACACAAGGGATCAGCTGTTAGCATTCCGCAACACGGCGATGCTACTACAGGAAAAACCGAACATTCCCCACAAGCTAAGAAAGAGACGACAGAGGAACCATGCTGGGGCTCTGTGTCGGAATAAAAGGAGACGTTACAGACCAACTCTCCCGTCCATCGTTATGGGAAATGTGAGATCTTTACCCAACAAGATGGACGAGCTAGCGGCCCTTACCTGGCATCAGAGGGAATTCCAGAAGTGTAGTATCATGCTGTTCATGGAGTCATGGCTAACTACGCTAACACCGGATACGACCATGGCCATGGATGGATGCTACTGCGCGCAGACAGAATGAAGGAGAGAGAAGAGAAAGGGAGGAGGACTGGCAGTTTTTGTGAATAATAGATGGTGTATATCTGGTCACATCACTATTAAAGAACAGATCTGCTGTAAGGACATTGAGCTGTTAGCCGTTAGCATGAGGCCGTACTATCTGCCCAGGGAATTCTCGCATGTTATCATGATAGCTGTGTAGATTCCCCCCTCTGCTGACGGTGAATCGGCATGTGATGTCCTGCATTCTGTTGTTAACAGACTGTTAACACAAAGCCCAAATGCTCTTCTCATTATCTCTGGAGATTTCAATCATGCCCCTCCACCCTGCCCACATTCACCCAGTATGTTTCATGCCACATCAGAGACAATAAAACTCTGGATTTATTTTATGCAAACTCAAATGAGGCTTACACTTCAGCACCCCTCCCCCACTTGGGAAGATCGATCACAACCTGGTTTATCTCCAACCTGTGTACAAACCCGTTGTATGCAGGCAACCAGCTGCCTCCCGCACAGTGGAAGGACTGTTTTGAAACAACTATGTGGGAGGAATTGTGTAATCCTCATGGGGAGGATATTGACAATCTAACAGACTGTATTACTGACTATATTAACTTCTGTGTGGAGAATACTATACCTACCAATACTGTACAGTGTTTTTCCAACAACCATGGGTCAACCCTGATATAAAGACTCTTCTTAAAGAGAAGAAGAGGGGTTTTAAAGAGCTGAAAACTGTCCAGAGAGAACTGAGAAAGAAGATCAGGGAAGAAAAAACATGCTACAGGAGGAAGGTGGAAGATCAGCTGCAGCAAAACAATGTCAGTGGTGTGTGGAAGGGGCTCAAAACCATCACTGGTCATAAGGAGCCCAGCTCTCAGCCTGAGGGTGACCAGAAGAGGCAAGCTGCTCCAGCCCCATCTCTCTCTGCACTGCTATCAGCTCACAGCCTACACATAACACACCTAACTCCCCCTCCCTGCCAATTCCCTCCAGCCTCCACTCCAACCAATACACACTGCCCCTTACAGAAGCCCAGGTGAGAATGGAGCTCAGGAAGATCAAAGCGAGGAAGGCTACAGAGCATCAACTCCAGGCTCCTTAAGGCCTGTGCATACCAGCTGTGCGGCATACTGCTGTACATGTTTGCCCTGAGCCTGAAGCTGTCTCCACAGTCATCCAGGTCCCCAAGAAACCCTCCATCACTGGACAAAATGACTACATGACTCCATCACTGGACTAAATGACTGACATCTGTTGTCATGAAGACCTTTGAACAGCTGGTATTGGCCCACCTAACGTCTATCACAGAACAGATGCTGGATCCCCTACAGTTTGCCTACCATGCAAACAGGTCAGTGGACGATGCAGGCAACATTGGACTGCACTACATTCTGCAACACCTGGACTGCCCAGGGACATACGCCCGGATTCTGTTTGTTGACTTTTGTTCGGCTTTTAATACTAAAATTCCAGAAATTCTTCACTCCAAACTCCTAAGGCTCACTATACCCCTTTCCATCTGTCATTGGATCACCAGCTTCCTGACAGACTGGAAACAACAGGTGATACTGGGAGGTGTCACCTCCAGCATTCGGACAATCAGCACTGGCGCGCCACGGGGATGTGTCCTCTCCCCACTGCTATTCTCTCTCTACACTAATGACTGCACTTCAAGTGACCCAACTGTTAAACTCCTGAAGTTTGCAGATGATGCTACGCTCATCGGTCTCATCCAAGATGGCGATGAATCTGCATACAGACAGGGGGTAAAGCGGCTGGTGCTATGGTGCAGTCAGAACAGTCTGGAGCTAAACACCCTCAAAACTGTGGAGATGATAGTGGACTTTAGGAAAGACCCCTCAACACTACTCCCCCTCACAATATCCAACAGCCTGGTGTCATCTGTGGAGGCCTTCAAGTTTCTGGGCACTACCATTTCCCAAGACCTGAAATGGGAGTGCAACATAAACTCTATCATCAAAAAGGCCCAGCAGAGGATGTACTTTCTACGTCTGCCACAGGAGCTGTTGATGCTGTTCTACACTGCAGTCATAGAATCTGTCCTGTGCACATCCATCACCATCTGGTTTGGTGCAGCAACAAAACAGGAAAAAAAACAGACTGCACGGTTAGAACAGCAAAAAAAATAATTGGCTCCCCCTCGCCCACTCTCCAGGACTCGTACGACACAAGAACCAGAAACAGGGCAGGGAAAATCACTACTGACCCTTCGCACCCTGGACATAACCTCTTTCAGCTCCTCCCTTCTGGCAGGCGCTACAGAACTTTGCTTACTAAAACTGCCAGGCACAGGAACAGTTTCTTTCCCCAGGCAATCACCCTGATTAACAACTCACCATAATTACATTCACTGCTTCTTATCATAAGTACTGCATTATCAGGACTGTCAGTCACCAAATCATCTGTATATTACACACTGCTGCTGTATATTGCACAAAAGCATAATATTGCACAATATTGTTATTTGCACTCCCACACTTTATGTACATTACTGATCGTTCTATTGCATGTTCATATTTCATATATTTTATTCATTCTATATCCACATTTTATACTCATTCTGTCTACATTGTATCTCATCATCTGCATTGTTTTCTTGTATAGTATAGTGTTATTCATGTCTGTACCTTTGAGAGTCACAAACTGCTGGAACCAAATCACTTGTGTGTGTCAACACACTTGACCAATAATTCTGATTCTGATTCTGAGAGGCTGGTGCTAACTCCTCTGGTGAGCCCATCAATGGGTCCACTTCAGTTTGCCTACCAACCTGTCATTGGAGTGGAAGACGCTGTCATCTTCCTCCTGAATCGGGCTATTTAGTACCTGAAAAATGCTGGGAGCACAGTGAGTGTCATGTTTTTTGCCTTCTCCAGTGCTTTTAACACCATCCAACCTGTGCTCCTGAGGGATAAGATGGTGTACATGGGAGTGGACCATCATTTGTGTGCTTGGATATTGGACTACTTCACAGACCAACCACAGTATGTGAGGACTCGTGACTGTGAGTCTGACATGGCTGTCTGCAACACTGGAGCCCCTCAGGGAACGGTTCTGGCCCCATTCCTCTTCATCATCTACACTGCAGACTTCATGTTCAGCTCAGCAACCTGTCACCTACATTCTCTGATGACTCCATTGTCGGTCTGATCACAGATGATGATGACAGGGAGTACAGAGTGCCTCCAGTTAAATGCAGGGAAAACCAAAGAACTGGTGATGGATTTCCGTAGGCACAAACAAAATTCATTATTACCACCAGTGAACATTCAGGGAAAGGACATTGTGAGAGTGGACTCTTACAAATAACTGGGTGTTCATTTGAACAGCAAACTAGACTGGACAGACAATACTGAGGCAATCTACAAGAAGGGGCAGAGCAGACTCTTTCTGCTGAGGAGACTAAGGTCTTTTGGAGTGCAGGGAGAGCTACTGTACTGAAGACCTTTTTTGACTCTGTGGTGACCTCAGCCATGTTCTATGGTGTGGTATGCTGATGCAGCAACATCTCTACTGCAGAAAGGAAGAGACTGGACAAGCTGATCAGAAAGGCCAGCTCAGTCCTGAGGATTCCTCTGGACACTGTACAGTAGGTGGGAGAAAGGAGGATGGTAGCAAAACTATCATCATTGCTGGAGAATGACTCTCACCCCCTGTATGAAACGGTTTCAGCTCTGAGCAGCTCCTTCAGTGACAGACTGTTACATCCTAAGTGTCTGACGGAGCGATACAGACGGTCCTTTCTCCCTGCTGCTATTAGACTTTACAATCAAAGCTGCTCCCAGTGAACCAGTCACCATAATACACACTGTTATTACTGTTTCACTGGAATAATAAACAATAATAAAGCATTTTAAACATATGCAATAACAGAAATTTTGAGCAATATGTGCAATATGTCTATAACCATTACTCTTTTTATACATTTTTGTTTTTGTATATACTGTATATTATGTCTTTATTCTTTATTCTTTTTATATATTTTTTCTGCTGTAACAGAGAAATTTCCCCATTGTGGGATGAATAAAGGAATATCTTATATCTTAAAACAAACGCTTGTGGCTACACAATTAGTACACCTAATTTAGGGTTTGCTGTTTGAAGGTGTACAAATACTTTACAGTTAATGACATTCAGAGTACTAATCCCTTGCTGCATTTTCATTTAAAGTGGGAATGCTTGGCTATTTACCGTCCCATCTTCATTCACCAGCAATATTTCTCCTAGGCCTGTTTGGCCAGTTCAATTAAATGATATCTCTTTCAAATCTTTTAAAAGCATGGCAACTACTGGCAAATGTATCTCAATGGGTTCTAAATACTATAAAGAAAGGTTACATAATTCAGTTCGCCTCTCGTCCTGCATGGATCAAAAGCATATTATCCACTGTAGAATTCACAGAATAGGTTCCTTTTATAAAACAGGAACTTCAGTCTCTCTTGGGCAAAGGGGCCATATAAATTTTTTCCTTCCTGAGAGCTTCTACAGCCAGTACCATGTTGGGTCTTAGGGTAGCAACATTATTCCACTAGCTTTACTTCACACATGACTATTCCTGATCTTGCTCAAGAGCAGAGGTTTTCCCCCTCTGAACCATCTGCAGTCTAACCCTTATGACCCTGATCTTTGTACCCTTGTTTTGTGGAAAAGACCCCGGTTTCTGACCTTGGGTTTTACCCTTGGCACAAGCTGCTATCACAAATTCCTTTGACAGACACCTCTCTGTGGTGGCTGTCCAAAAGGGCTGGTGTTGTGGTCCTTCGTGGCCACCTGGCCCATGGCCTTTGGGGATACCCTCATCTTTCTTTAGCATCTTAGGAACCTCTGGAGCACCTCTCCAGGGTCCTAAGGGAAATGACCAGTGGCTTTGTACTCTTCATTTGTGGTTGACCCTGGTTTACAAACTTAAATCCTTTTTGGCATGCTGCTGTCGCAAAACACTCTCAACAGACACCTCTTTTAAGGGCTGGGGTGCAGTTCTCAATGGCCTTCCAGCCCCTGGCCTTTGGGGAGACCCTCATAATTTTTGGCACCCAAAATGGCTGAAGAAATGGGCAGTGTTTCTAGCATTGAAACAATTCCTCCCACATCTGAAGGTCTAGCACATGTTGGTCAGCATGGATAACACTACAGTGGTCTCTTAAATTAACCATTAGAGCAAACTAGATTTGTGCCCCATTTTTTAGGCAGGCGCAGCAGATCCTGGTCTGGTCAGAAACCTCTCCCTGAGGGCAGTTTTCATTCCGGGACATGCAAACTTGGGGGCAGACATCCACACTTTTCCTCCAATACATATATTTTCCTCCAATATATACATATTATAGCTCTTTGTTGAGAGGCATCCCCTGGTTACTCACTTTTTTTGTTGCAAAAGAGTTCCTTCTTGGGACCTTTTCATGGTCCTGAAAGGATTATCGGTGGCTCGTTTTGAGCTCTTATGTTTAAAGTGAGCTCTTTTATAAAAGTGTGACTTTAATCAAAGGCAGACAGAGAAATATACTTAAAAACAATAAACAATATACTTTGTTTTTTGCATATAAATAAAATACACTATTTTAATAGCATACTATTACTATTAATAGATGAGAATACATTTGTGAATAAAACATAATTAATTAAATCTGAACTAAAAACATACACATATTGTGAGCAATTAATATAATTGCTATATCAAAAATTGCATTACTGCAGCAGCAGTCAAATATAGCTAGATCTCTTGGTAGCATACTAAAGAGAGTATATTAGCAAGTCCTGAGTTTCATTCACATGTGTGGCATATCAACTATACAGTGACACAACACTGCTGAGTAGACCACAATAGGTAGAGCCAACATTTGGTTCTCTGTAGTTCATAGTGGTTGAGAGAAGCTCAGGCCAAAACCCACTCTTCACTGCTGATCAGCACTGCTGCTGCCATGGCAACACAGGAAGGCACAGGTATTTCCTCTCGATTTCTAACAGTATGGGAGCACTGCTGACTGAGTACGATTACCAGCCCTACTGTGTGTGAGAGTGTATGGAATAAGTTGTTTAGGTTTTATTGATTTTAGGGATGAATGCTGTATTTATGGAATGGAATGTAAATGGAATGGAATGTATGAGCTAAAGTTTATGCCATTTCAGTTGAATTATTTTCAACTTCAGTGCATTCATGACACCAAGTGGGGAAAAACAAGTTTGTTTGTCTTTTGGGAGAAACTAATTGCTAAAATGTGTGTGTGTGTGTGTGTGTGTGTGTGTGTGTGTGTGTGTGTGTGTGTGTGTGTGTGTGTGTGTGTGTGTGTGTGTGTGTGTGTGTGTGTGTGTGTGAACAAATTACTAGCTTTTTTATGTTACAGTTCAGTGATTCTTAGTTATAGCCTTTAACCTTTTTTAGGGTATTGACCAATATCTGGTCATAAATGTGGTCCTTGGGTATGAGAGATACACTGTGTGATGATGCAGGAAATACCAATATATGAAAATGTGTATTAGAATCTCTTAAGCATTGGGTGAAAATACAGCGGGGAGATTATTGGATTTGTCATTGATTGGCATTGATTGACCTAAAATTGTTTCTGTGATTTGATTAGGATCTATATACTAAACGTGATCATTTCTGTTTCATTATATTATTCAGTATAATGCTTCATGTCAATTTAAACATCTGCTATATGATGTTACATATAAAGATATAGTTGCTTGAACAAGTTGTCCTTAAGATGTCCTTGGGATAAATTGAAGAATAAAAATCTTACTTTTACCATCACAAGGCATTCAGTGTTAGGTATAGCAAAATATATTTGGGGCCAATCAGATGCCAGCCTGATGATATTGCATGGATAAGTATCTACCTGGATTTCTCACCACTGAGGACGCCATTAATCATGACCAAATCTCCAACTCAGTGCAGCCCCAAACTTGCAAGGAACCTCCACCATGCTTCACTGTTACCTGCAGACACATTATTGTACTGCTCCCAGCCCTTTGCCAAACATGTTATGTGCATAGTTGAGTCACTTAGCCTTTTTTTTGCCCATTTCGTTCACAAAGACCACTTCTGCAAAGACTTCTCCAGACAGTAGATGGGTGAACCTGGTCCCACTAGTTCCTGCCAGTTCTTTGCTGATGGCACTGCTGGACATCTTTCAATGTTGAAGGTAAGTAATCATTATGTGTTTTTCACCTGCTGCATTAAGATTCCTTGGCTGATTACTGCATCTACGGTCCTCAACATTGCCAGTTTCCTTGTGCTTCTTCAAAGTAGCTTGAACAGAACATCTTGAAAGTCCAGTCTGCTTTGAAATCCTTGTCTGGGAGAGGTGTTGCTAATGCACTATAACTACCTTGTGTCTTGTTGCTGTTCTCAATCTTGTAACTGAGCACTGCAAAACAATGAAACTGTCCTCCATATCCTCACCTTATTAGCAGAGTTTGGCTGTTCCTCACCCAGATTTAAGCCTTCTACACAGCTGTTTCCTACAGTAGATATGAAATCGATGATCATTAGCACCTCCTTGGTATAATTGGTTAATCATACACCTGACACTGATCCTACAAAATCCTTGAGTTTGTACAAAGTGTGCAAGTGTTTATGCTGGTTTGAAGCCAAAGGGTATTCACACCAAATAATGATTTGATTTCAATTTTTATTGAAAAAACAGAATCTCTTTCCATTCTGTAAATTAAAATAGTAAAATAAACAATTAAAATATATACATTTTGAAAGCATTCTTTTATATCAATATGCAAAAAATATTTTTGTATTTTCAAATTTCAAAGATCTAGAACAGTATCTGCAACAGTGTAGAAAAATAAGCATTTATTTAACTTTATGGGAGTCTATATATCCTAGATTTTAATTTGCATAATGGATTTGTTTGTAGATATGACATATGGAAAACATATACGATGGAAAAAAATCAGTTCTTTCATTAACATAAATGGCTATATTCTGTGTTGTTTACATACTAATTTTATATGAAATGTGACTTTTGATTGGCAATAATCGGACAAATTTCCTTGTAGAACACATCAGGATTGGCTAAAGATGGGATTCATTTATGTACCACATTTTTATTTTAAGTCAAATCTGCCTTTCACGGCAAAAAGTCAACTCATTCATTCTGTGTCTGCTGCTCTTAGCCATCTCTATTGCCCCTGAGAAAACATCAGTTTATTAAACATGTATAGAAGCTCACACGATAACTGTCCATTCTCTCTGATTCTTGTGCATATTGCAACAGTCGACCATGTACACACTTATTTAGAATCAGAGTTCGTTAAATCAAATATTCCACAATCAGATTTGAACACTCTTGTTTATAATTGTAATCTCTTACATTATTATTTTATAATTATTATATTAAACTAGATTCTGATTTGATGGCTGACGTCTGACTGAATTAATATCTACTGTCTACTTTTTTAGAACACCTGTACACCTGCACATTCAAGCGGATATCTAAACAGTGATATTTATCTGTGGCTTTGGTTGTTTGTACATGGTTTGAGTATTTTCAGATATGGGTTATTTCCTAGGAATTTCACACACAACAGAATGTAGTTTGCAGAGAATAGAGTGACAGTTGTGGCTGAAAACACCTGATGAAAATGGCCAGATTGGTTTCGAGGAAGCATTAAGCGAAGCAAATGGTCACTCTTTACAACTGTGATGAGCAGAAAACCAAAACTACACAAGCTGTTAATAAGTTAAAAAGGAAAACTGTCAATTCTCCAAGTACAGTTGATTGAAATATTACTAGTTCTGTCAGGACCACTTTGTCAAATGAGAATTTATTAGATGATACAGTTAGTGTTGGTGGTATGGTTCTGTTCTGGGCAAGAATCCACGCGCCCATCCGTGCGCATGCATGGACAGAGCGGGGAGAGCAGCAACTAGAAAATAGAATAGACCCCCCGTATAACAGAACCATTAATCATGCATAGAGTTTTTTTTTTAAATAATAATGAATAAATGGATAAATAAATAATTAGAGAGAGTGAGAGAGAAATATGTGGAGATTTATGACGTAAACTGGTACAACGAACACAGGTTCCGGCATGGTGGAGTCGGGGATGGAGGAGGGAGTTTAAATCGCAGCAGCAGCGAAGCGCTAGAAAGCGGCTCAATGAATGGGAATTTAAATGGTCAAGTAATATGGATGTCGTAACCGGATTGGTGCACTTCATTGACAATTGATTAGCAGCTTATGCACGCTTGACGACGTGGCCTGCCAGAACTAACGCAATGCTTTTTTTCTGTCAGGACCACTTTGTCAAATGAGAATTTATTAGATGATAGCATACAGTTAGTGTTGGTGGTATGGTTCTGTTTTGGGAAAGGATCCACGTGGTTGTCTGTGCACATGCATGGACAGAGCAGGGAGAGCAGCAACTAGAAAATAGAATAGACCACCAAAACAAAACCATGTGCCAAGGATAAATATGTTACAGTAGAATGCTGGTAAATCCGGAACAGAACGAAGATCGTAGGAGCGTCGTCCTGGGCTGAGCAAATGTCGGCATATTTGCAAGGAGCACGTTGCTGTAGTCAGTTAAAGCAAAGTGTGAAGCAAAGGGGGAAGCATAAATCACCCCTGCAGCAGCGTATATAAACAATCATGTTGTATATCCACTAAATAATAGTGAGAACGGGTAGGGGAGCATGTGTCCTGTAGAAACTCTGGTATCTCATGCAGCTTGAATTCAACATCCAGAGTAAAGAAAACAATGTTGCAGTATGAAAGCTAGTATATCCAGCTAATCACCGATCAGGGGAAAGTAAACCCTGGGCTGAGCGAATGGTCGCATATTTGCAACAAGCATGTTGCTGTGGTCTGTTGAGTCGAGTGTGAATTGTAAAGGGGGAGGCATAATTCGCCCTGTGGCAGCGATATAACGACGAGCATGTTGTATATACACTAGGCTATAGTGCGAACAGGTAGGGGAAGCATGCACCCTGTAGAAGACTTTGGTTGCTTGTGAAGCTTGGTATTTGAACACGATTTTGAAAGCTAGTACGTCCGGGGCTAATCAACAATCAGGGGAAGCATCGCCCTGGGCTGAGAAGTTGAGGCTGGGTGTGCAGCATAACGAGGGGAAGCAGAATACACCCCACAGCAGTAATATGACGATGGCATGTTGTATATATGCTAAGCTAGCGATAATAGGTAGGGGAAGCATGCGCCCTGTAGAAAACTCTAGTACATCCAGGGCTAATCAACAATCAGGGAAAGCATCACCCTGGGTTGACATATTGACAACGAGCATGTTGCTGTAGTAAGCATTGGAAGCATACGCCCTGTAGAAGACTCTGGTTGCTCATGAAGCTTGATCTTGCACATGTCGAGGAATGACAGATCATGATGAGATAGAATTGTTGAAGTATGCTGTAGGTTGTATTAGTTTTGCCTGTTAATTAGTCTGATTTGCGGATCAGCTTGGGAATGGTTTGCCTCCTACCTGGAAGGACGCTCATATCAAGTAACATGGAGGGGAGTGACATCTGCTCCTCGCAGACTCTCCACTGGCGTCCCACAGGGCTCAGTACTTGGTCCTCTTCTTTTTTCCTTGTATACTCACTCTCTTGGTGAAGTTATTTCATCACATGGGTTCTCTTACCACTGCTATGCTGATGATACACAACTTATCTTCTCTTTCCCACCCTCAGATGCCACAGCTTCTGACCGGATCTCAGCATGTCTGGCAGAAATTTCGTCATGGATGACTGCTCATCAGTTAAAGCTCAATCCTAGCAAAACTGAACTGCTGTTCATCCCAGGTGATTCATCCCCAGGTCACGATCTTGCTATATCCTTGCACAACGATCTGATCTCCCCTTCAGCCACAGCTCGCAACCTTGGGGTAACCATGGACAATCAACTGTCCTTTTCCTCTCATGTTGCAAATGTGACTCGCTCATGTCAGTTTCTTCTCTACAACATTAGAAGGATTCGGCCATTTTTGTCCACACAGACTGCCCAGGTACTTGTTCAGTCTCTTGTCATTTCTAGACTGGATTACTGCAATGCACTGCTGGCAGGTCTACCTATGAACGCAATCCGTCCTCTGCAAATGATCCAAAATGCAGCTGCCCGGCTTGTTTTCAACCTGCCAAAGTTCTCGCATACCACCCCGCTGCTGCGATCCCTCCACTGGCTTCCGGTAGCTGCACGCATCCGATTCAAAACACTGATGCTGGCCTACAAAGCCAAAAATGGACCAGCTCCCTCTTACCTCAAAGCCCTCATCATTCCTCGCACTGCACCCCGCAACCTCCGATCTACCAGCACTGCTCGACTGGTTCCACCATCTCTCAGGGTAAGAGGCAAGTATACTACAAGACTCTTCTCTGTACTGGCACCAAGGTGGTGGAATGAACTTCCCCTAGAGGTTCGGACAGCTGAGTCACTGGCTATTTTCAAGTGGCGGTTGAAGACCTACTTATTCAGGAAGCACTTCAACTAGCACTTCTTTCCTTATCCTTTGCATTTAAAAAAAAAAAAAAAAAAAAAAACCTTTGATACTTTTTCATTGTAACTTTGAACAAATGTTTTAAACTCATGGTATCTTAAGTATGTAACCTAGTGAACCAGCATTAATGTATTCAGTGTTAGAGATTTAAGCACTTATGTACGTCGCTCTGGATAAGGGCGTCTGCCAAATGCTGTAAATGTAAATGTAAATGTAAATGATAGTCTGAGGGAAAAGCTATCCCTCAGTCGGCTAGTGCGGGATCGGATGCTGTGGAGTCTGTGGGACGGGTGGCTGGAGTCATTGATGATCCTCCGGACTTTCCTTATACTCCGCCTAGAGCAGATGACCTGGAGTGAGGGAAGCTGAGTGCAACCCTTTTCAGAGCTTTACAGTTGCCACCAGTGCTGTTTCCAAACCAGGCACTGATGCAGCCCATCAGGATGCTCTCTATAGTGCAGGTGTAGAATGTTCTGGGGATGCTGGGGCTCATTCCTATCTTCCTAGCCATCTTCTTCAGCACTGCATCAGTGTGTAGGTCCAGGTGAGATCCTCGCTGATCCTCTGCTCTGTCTCCTGAAGCTCTGGTGAGAGGCCGCAGGATTGGATTGAGGTCATAGGAGGCATCAAAATTATTATTGCGAGTATTATTACTTTTTTTTTTTTTTTGAAGGCATGGTCGATTTCGGCTTTGCCCAGGCATGACGCTTTTCAACTGTTTTAACCCTCTGGAGTCGATAAACAGTATACACGTTTTGTGGCATAATCTCCTGTTAAGGCTGAAAAGAACTTAAATTACACTTTCAGTTTCGATCGTACAGATAAGAACAATACATCAGTCAAATCTGTAAAAGGGTCTACTTTTATTTGTATACACACATAATAGCAGCAAAACTGTGCTTTTGTAGAATAAAGAAAATAAACAGACTGCATTCTTTGCCATCTCGGTCTCGGTCACCACTCTTCACAGACCTCAAAGACAAGATAAATATAAGCATAGAAAGCTTGAAATGTCTTTTAAATAAACAAATTCAAGTCAAAAACAAATAATCTATTTGTAATCCATAAGAAAGTTAGGAGTGGTCCGGTTTCTCCTGTTTTGCCTAATTATAGCTAATGTGTGTGTGAACTGGGTAGCATGTCAACCAAAGCATAAAACAGGAAAAATTGGGAAGAGGATAGCAAGCTATTAATGCTTGGAACATGTCCATTGTTATGAGGAGCTGGCAAGTCTATGATTAAAAGTTTCAAGGCATAGCAAAGCATAGCAAGGCGAAGCTTGACCTATTGTGAAAAGCATAGCATAGCATAGCATAACGTGGCATAGCATAACATAGCATAACGTCGCATAACATCGCAAGGAATAACATACCTTGTGTTACTCCCCTCGAGTTGAATGCCACAATGCCGTCAGAACTATCGAAGGCCATACATAACTTAAATAAAGTGCACATTCAACAAGTAAGAAAATACACTTAAAATGGCTGCTTATACATAAACACATTTACATACAAAAAAGCAATTAACAACGAACAACTCATTGGCCTCTCTAACTCAAGAGGAATAAACTTGAGGTTAACAGCTTCTTCTTCTTTAAACATAGATCATCAATATGAACTTCTTAGTACTACTTTCAAGTGCAACTCGTACAGACATTAGCGTGTACCTCGTTCTTCTCTTCTACTTTGTGTTTTTCTTTTTAATGCTGTCTTCAAAAAATGTATGTCTCAGAAATGCAGCCAAACTTCACAACAGCATGAAAAATGGTCTGTGTGGAACAAATCAGTTACATAAAGGGCTAGGAAAGGAATGAAAAAGTAACAGTGGTGGCTTATTGAGTCTAAAATGGACCTAGCATATGTGTACAGAATTTATCATTTACAAATAACTGTTGCCTGGGTCTAAATGGGTCTCCAGCAGAGAGTACACAGCAGCTGCAGTATCCCCTCAGTATTTTTAAGTTGCTCTCATATAAGTGTTCGAGTGACATGGGTGTCATGGGATTAGATTACGGATCTCTGCCACAGGTCTGATTGAAAAAGATTTTTTTGATTGGCAGCCTAATTGCCGTTGTCCTGGGAAGCATAAAATGTGTTTTCCTACATTGCATTTCACTTTTTTGTCCCTTTGAAATCCCCTTATTTTTTTAATCAGAATTCAGAAAGTGATATAATTGCATATAAGCAACAAAAAAAATCAACAAATAAATAAACAAAAATGAGTAATGACTGAAGAAATTGTTTCCCCTTTTGGCTGAAATAACCTCAGTGAGAAGTTTCTTGTAGACATCTGCCAGTTTCTGATATCAACTGGAAGAAAGTCCCCCCTCTCCTCAATGAAGAATTCTTTCAGCTGTGTGATGTTCGAGGGGTTACTTGCATGCACAGTCTGTATCAAACCACCCCACAGGATTTCAATAGGATTTAGATCTGTGCTTTGACTTGGCCATTCAAAAATTCTCCATTTTTTACTTTTCAGTCAGATCTTGTTGGTTTTAATGGTATGTTTTTTTTTTCATGTTGCAAGGTCCAAGGCTTTGCTTCAGCTTTAAGTTTTTGACAGATGGTTTTACATGTTCCTCAAGAAACATCTGATACAGTGTGAGTATTTAGCTTGATGCAGACATTGTTTCCTTTGGATGTCCTCAATAACTGGAATTAGAGTTCCTGTGATGCACTGGGTGGTTTTTCATCACCCGCTGCAATGCCTTGTGGTCTAAGGCTGTGCAGTTCCCATTCCAGACTGTGACGCAGTTGGTCAGAAGGCTCTCAATCAAACAGCCATAAAAGTTCACAGGATCTCTGAAGACAGGTGATGTTTCTTCAGTGTTGTTCGGAAGAACAGGCACTGGTGAGCTTTCTTGACCAGGCTGGAGGTGTTGGTGGTCCATGACAGGTCCTCTGATATGTGGATCTTTAGGAACTTGAAGCTGGAGGCACGTTCAACTGGCAGCTCTTTGATGTGCTCCTTTGATTTGCTGGTGTTAAGGAGCAGGTTGTCGACACATCATGCGGCCAAATGCTGCACCTTTTCCATGTAGGCTGTCTCATCTCTGTTGGTGATTATGGAATTAGATCCACGCACAGGCCTGTAGTTGTGATTAAAGCAGGAATAGAGGAATGGGCTCAGCACACAGCCCTGTGGTACACCCGTGTTAAGGGGGATGGTGGCAGAGTGGGTGTGAGTGCAGCACTGAGGAGACGCCATCCTGTGCACTCCTATTGCTAAGATGACCAGAAAATTGATTTAGCATGTGCATAACCTCTCTGAATGAAGACAATTTTACTTACATAAATACTGATATTATTTATGAACCCATTTTATTCACACTCTAAATATGGCCCCTAGTGTCTGAGAGATGTTTCCATTTATCTGGCCACCTTCAGAGTCTTAAGATCAGAATGTACTTGGTTGTGTGTGTTACCAGTATTCAGATGAAACTTATATAAATGTTTAAGTTACATTTGTGGGCCACACAATCAGATTATTGAATTTACTGTCTCCAAGGTTGCTAGCACTTTTTCAGTACCCCTCTGGGCACAGTTATTTAAATATTTGTTTTAAGTGGACTAATGAAGCAGGTCACTTTTTTAGTTCAGTGGAAATATGATATAGCATAAACTAATATTACTAATATTACGGTACAAATAAGAAATCAATGATTTTAAATAACCGTATATGGTTTACATTTTCTATTGTATATTATTCAGAAGACATAATTTCCTGAACATATTTCTCACATATGTTTTACTTTTTGTATCTTAATCACATTTAAGGTTATACGATTTTATGTTCAGTTCAGTTACATATTATTCTTGAAGCATTTTTAATAATAGACATTGTCGCAAAGCAGCTTTATAGGAATCCAATTTACAGATTTAGATCTCTTATGAGCAATCCAGAAATGACACTGGCAAGGAAACATGAGGAACAAACCATGTGAGGAACCTCACTCATATACAGTAGGATACCAGCCTCTGCTGGATGACATTGGATAGTGGGATTATAAATCATCAATAATAATCAATTCTAACTTGTCAGGTTTCATGGTACTCATAATTTAAAGTAGTTAAGCTACAGAGAAACTGGCCTTGTGATAAAAGACAACAGTGGGTCATGACCATAGACCAAATTAAGTGTGGTCTTGGCCAACTACTGTATATAAAAGCTACTTTGTCAAACTGACAAAGTGACCAGTTTTTCTGTCACAGGCACAATTGTACTTTAGAACATGTTTATGTGACATGCCAACCAAAGACAGCCAAAGTTCTGTCACTGTCAGAAAATTCTGTTAAAATTGATGTTTGGTTAAAAGTAATTGCTGCTACAGTATGATGCTCATCTAAAATCAACCAGCAAAATGTTGTTTCTACAGTACCATGGTGCAACATACTGTAGGAACACAAAACAAAAGGTTACATAAAGTGCAAATAAACAACATTGTGAGAATAGTGCAGAAATTAGTGTACAGAACAATACACATAGAAAAATAAATACGCAGGACAATGAATGCATAGAACAGTAATGTTGTGTAGTATAACAAAAAGAAATGTAGCAGTGTAGCCTCCAGAGGAAGTAAAGGCACTGTTGTGTATTCCTGGCTAGTTAGATGGGGTTGATATTCCAGGAGTCCTCTGTCATGTGTGAGCTTTTTTATTTTCATCATATTTGTTCCATTGATGTGCACTGCTGAGTGGTCTACTCTGTCATCCTGAAGTCAACATTATTCTCTCTAAGTGATTGATTGTTGTCTCTATACCATACTGTGAGATGATTCATCTCCTCCCTGTATACTGACTCATCAGTGTTGCTGATGAGGCCCACAACTGCAGTGTCACTGTAGTTAAGTGTGCTGATATTATTTGTGAACTGTACAATGCAGCACAGTTATGAGTCAGTAGAGTAAACAGCAGTGGACTGAGCTTAATGCAATAAAGAGCACCAGTTATCAATGCTGTGGTAGTGCAGGTGGTGGTGCTGATCCTGTTGGACTGGGGTCCTTAGAAAAAAGTTCTAGTCAATGCCTAGCAGGTTCAGCTTTTCAGTTTTTGTAGGATGTTTGTGTTCAATGCTGAACAATGAACAGAATCCTTACATAATGAGATTTTTTGTCCAGCTGAGTCAGAGAAAGATGGACGTTGGCAGATATGGCAGCCTCTGTTAAATAGTTAGGACAGTAGGCGTGCTGAAATGGGTCCAGTGTAGTGGGAAGACTGCTCTTTATATGTTATATTACTGGCCACTCATGACTGCACTAGATGATGATAAGTGAGTACAATGGGCCTGTAGTCATTCGGGTAGGATTAAGATTATTTATTTTGCACAGGTATGGCGGTAGTCATCTTTTAAGCACACAGGGACAACTGCTTGGCCCTTTAAGATGGAAATGTCTGTGATGACACCCCTAAGCACCTGGCCAGGTGCATTGGAAGGACCAGCAGCTTTTCAATGGTTAACTCTGGATACTGATTTCTACTGCAGACAGACAGAGTACTTGGTCTGTTGGTATTGGGGTCATCTTTCCTGCCAGCATGTTGTTCTGTGCTTCACATCTTGCATAGAAATCATTCAGTGGGAGTGGGAAGTTACCATAAATACTGATAGCCCAGGATGGACCTTACTATGCACATTGAATTGCCTTGTTGTGTGGAGAAATGCCTTGACAGATACATAATGTTTTTAATGCAGATTATTTTATTCAGAATACATAAAGTGTAAATTGATAGCTTGCTGCTAGAAAAATTATATCAGGCATCATACTCATTTCTGCTAACTAGAACTATAAATCATTACAGTCCAAATGTCAGCATGAAATTAAGGGTGTGTTTGCTATAATAAGTGGGTCTTATTTTCCAAATAATATTAAAAGTTTAATATTGAATTACACTGCAGTACATTTGAAGTACATTAGAATAGAACTTTGCAAACAACTGTAAAAGAAATGACAAAAGTTATGTACAGTAAATACTAATTAGTGCACCTGGTTGAATAGGCATATTTTAAAATGAGTTAAATTCATATCCAGATTTCTAGATTCTAGAGTATTATTTGAAATAGTATACCAAGCAGACATTTTTAGCCTTTTTGTCTGCTGCATGACCACAGCTTTGAATTTTCCTGATTAACTAGAAATGTCAGTCTGATTAAAGTCTGATTACATCCAGAATGAAAAGGGAGAAAATTACATTATAAGATTCTGATCCTTTAAAGATTTCACTAAAGTCACACAGAAAGGTGCCACCACACTGATTGTACTGTTTTCATTTAATTTATTATGTAAAGATTAAAACATTAAATTAATTATATATCTAAGATAATATGTTTAAACTATTATTATTTATTTACATCATAAATTATTTTATGAGTCATTAATGAGTCCTCTTTATATTATTTTTAGTTTAAATTTTTTGTGTAATTATCTTGATCAGATTTTATTTTCTTAAGGGGAGAGGCTATAGAAAACAAATGCCTTGCCCACCTCTACATATGTAAACTAATCTTATCTTATATATAAGTTATATAACAATAGTGACACTATAATAAAAATAATGGGTGGCCCTTTATTATTAAAAATAATGGGTGGCCCTTTATAATTCTTATAAAGGTTGTGTTGAGTCTCATGACCTGCATGCTTTAAGCAATTCAAAAAGAAAAAATAAATAAATAAATAAAATACATTGGCCCACGTTGAGTTATGCATCCTGACAAGTTACATTCTCATATAAGGTTTTAATTAAGAAAAGCATATTTGTGTTGTTCCTGATTCATTTGTAGATCTCTCTCGGGCCGGATCGTGGGTGGTGTCTGGTGGTTCTTCACCCTCATCATCATTTCTTCTTACACAGCTAACCTGGCGGCCTTCCTCACCGTGGAGAGGATGGTCTCCCCTATCGAGAGTGCTGAAGACTTGGCCAAGCAGACTGAGATTGCTTATGGTACACTCGATGCTGGCTCGACCAAAGAGTTCTTTAGGGTAAGGAAATTTCATTGCAATTCATATGGTTCAGCAAATGAACCCTGAAAGAAGTAATAGCTTTTTGTGATAACAATGAATCATCTTTCCTAAAATGTTTAGTTCATTGTTCATTGTAAAACAATATTCTTTGTTATTTGTGGCCCTTTATGTTTATATGCTTTACTTTAATATATAAATAATATGAGAATTTAACTGACTACTGTTAATATTAAGTTTCCATTTTAAACCCTGTCCACTCTATATAATCTTATAATGTGTAAATCCTTCTTAGTCACACTTTTTTTCTGCAGAGGTCGAAAATCGCTGTGTTTGAAAAGATGTGGTCATATATGAAGTCAGCCCCAGCTGTGTTTGTGAAAACCACTGACGAAGGGGTGATTAAAGTTAGGAAGTCTAAAGGAAAGTATGCCTATCTGCTGGAGTCTACCATGAATGAATATATTGAACAGCGTAAACCCTGTGATACCATGAAGGTGGGCGGGAATTTGGACTCTAAGGGTTATGGTGTTGCTACACCAAAAGGATCACCACTCAGGTAAAGCACAGCACCATGACCTAGTGAATTAGAATTGATGTATTCATTGATAAGAGACACTTCCGTAAGCCACATTGTGTAAGGGCATCTGCCAAATACCATAAAAGTAAATGTACATGTAAATGTACTAGCAGAAATAGTACTGTAGTAAGATAAGGCAAGAGCAGATAAGGACTTTCCTCAGTTAGTCCATGATTAGTAGTAGTACTAATACAATAACTTTGAACATCATAACTCAATTACTCGTTTGATTTAGATCACTGCATTTTGTGGATTGTAAATTAGATTGTACTTTGTAGAGTGTACTTTGTCTATATGTCACGAAGGAGGAGCAGTTGCACATTTAATATAAAAGGCACTGGCAAACAAATCTAGAACATGATTCAGAGGGTGTAAACAGTAAACAGTGAGAGGTCAGGCAATCATCAAACAACTGTAGCAGAAACAATCCAAACGCAGAGAACGTGACGGTTCTCTGCGTTTGGATTGTTTCTGCTACAGTTGTTTTCTGGAAACCAGAAAGTAGGAACACAGAACACAGCTGTGTGTGTGTGTGTGTGTGTGTGTGTGTGTGTGTGTGTGTGTGTGTGTGTGTGTGTGCGCGTGTGTGTGCGCGTGCGTGCGTGCGTGCGTGCGTGTGTGTGTGTGAGAGAGAAAGAAAGAGAGAGAGAGACCTAGAACTGTTTTCATACCAGTTTTTAATAATAAAGTAATAGCTTTTCTTAAAAGAATTAAGAAAATTAGTTATTACAACATGTTTTGCTACCAAATTTCCACAAATTATCTCACTTTTTAGTTGTTCATGTGAATGTTCTTAGCTATTTATATGATAGTATCCAAGTGGCAAAATTATTTTCCTTTTTCTTTTATACATTATGAGACTGCCACATGGAGCTTCCATCACCATGCAGCACAGTGGCTTGTGTGGGTGGATGGTAGATGTGTGTGGGTTTGTGTGTGTGTGTGTGTGTGTGTGTGTGTGTGTGTGTGTGTGTGTGTGTGTGTGTGTGTGTGTGTGTGTGTGTGTGTGTTTGTGTGTGTGTGTGTGTGAGTGTGTGCATGAATCATCCCAGAACGTATGCAACTCTCACAAAGAGCTGAGGTTTTTGAGAATTTATCTCAAGTGCTTGCATAAGAAAGGGTGGCATACTGTTCAGAAAGCACTTTGGCACGCTGGCAATCAGCACAACTAAACCTGCATAACTCATCCAAGCTCACAGTTGGCATAGATTTAGTGATTATCAATATTTTTTCCTTCATAAAATGAAATTATTTTTTTAATACAGAAGGATCCAGTGCTCTCGTTGCCACAGCCTGGGTTAGATTCTCTGGAAGGAAGCTAGCCCAGCCACTGAAAAGTTAACAATGCCAGCCCTAAGCCCAGATGAATTGGGAGGGTTGTGCCAGGAAAGGTATCTGTGTAAAACCTGTTCCAAAGAAAGACCAACAACAACATTCTTTTTTTAATTTAAGTTATGAATGAAATTAAAATATCAACACAGTGTACTGTATATTTGCACACTATAAAAACATCAATGTCTTATTGTCATCCATTTTGTAGCGTGACCTCATGCCACTAAGACGCTACTGCAAATCTGATATTATATCCAGTTCAGTGCAAAAGGGGCTCAGAAGGGCAATTTAGAGCTGCTAAAATAACTTCAATAAATTCTACCTCCATCTAATAAGAAAAGCTCCTTGGGGGAATGACCTCTTAGCAATTGTACTGTTATATTTAGGTCACCATATAGAACATGGAGTGAGAGACAAGAGAAAAAATGACTGGCTACAGGATGTAAAAAAAAGGCTTGTGTTCAACATGCCATGAAGAAGTAAAATTATTTCATTATTTGACAGTCGTCACTGCTTCAGCAAGAAGTACAGAGTCTGCTAAATGAATATGCACTTGTCTGCCTCCACATAGTGCTATGATGGATGGAGAGACATTTAGAATGCTCCTTTTAGGGCCATTTAATCTGAACTAAAGGTTGTGTGAGATTCACTCTAGCAGACCTTTGTTCTCTGATAAACTCAGATTATTTTTGGTTGAACTATTTAGATCTTGAATGCATAAAGATGTGTAACTACTGTTTTACTAGTATACATTCAAGTTGGTGAGGTAATTAATCAATATTTAAGTCAATATTCTAGGCACAAAATTCATTTTCATTCATTTATTCATTCATTCATTTTCTACCGCTTATCTGATCCCTCGGGTCACGGGGAGCCTGTGCCTATCTCAGGCGTCATCAGGCATCAAGGCAGGATACACCCTGGACAGAGTGCCAACCCATCACACTCTCTCATTCACTCACGCAATCACACACTACGGACAATTTTCCAGAGATGCCAAACAACCTACCATGCATGTCTTTGGACCGGGGGAGGAAACCGGAGTACCCGGAGGAAACCTCAGAGGCACGTGTAGAATATGCAAACTCCACACACAAAAGGCAGAGGCGGGAATCGAACCCCCAACCTTGGAGGTGTGAGGTGAACGTGCTAACCACTAAGTCACCGTGCCCCCCGCACAAAATTCAGTTTATGTTAATTACTTATGTACATGTATTTCATGTATTACCTCTAAGGTTGTTAATTCTTTTGAGTAGTGGTGTCCAAGATGGGGTTTTTCAATAGCATCTAGAACACTACCTTAAATCATAAACACTTGAGTGTAAAGGTGAAAAATTATAACTGGGAATACAAAATGTGCACTTAAGCAGAAGGACACAGGAGCAACAAGTGTTTTGACAATAAGTCAATTTTGACCCATTATTTTGATTTAATATCACATTTTGATTTAATGGTTATTTGAAGATATCATTTCAGTATTTCAGATTAATATCTCATTATGTACTCTGGGTTAAAAAAAGAGGTAAACTAATTCCAACTTACTGATGTGTCTCTACCCATTTATCCTTATCAACCAGCTCCTTGTGATACTACACCCAGTCAGTAAAATTATCTCACTTAAAGCAAATTCAGATTCAAATTAAAATTTTAGTTGTCACATAAACATACACGGTATGACATGTAGTGAAATTTGTTTTTACGACTGTTTCTTTTAGTGAGAAGAAATACAATAGAAATTAAAATGTAAAATGTAGATGCAATGTGTGATTGGAGCAAGCGCGATGGCGGCCGACCTCACCGGCGCTATCTTTGGTCAGCAAAGCAATCTGTCATCAAACTGAATGCAAGCTTATACTCCTCTCTTTGATATTCTGTCTGGCATTTCTCGCCTGTTCTGTTTTACTTAATCACGTCCTACAGATACAATCATAGTGCATGTTTGTTTGCACTGGTGACCACCGTACTATACACTGTGCTATGTCAGTCTGTGCCTTTGAAATGTGCTTAACATAAATATTGAAGACTTTTTTGAACATTTATTTTCCATTTAATGGTATAATGTGCATTATATTATTATTATTATTATTATTATTATTATTATTATTATTATTATTATTATTATTATTATTATTATTATTATTAAGCTACAATATTTGACCCAGAACTGATACTTTATATCTGAGCTTATCCAAACCATAGGAACATTTTTAACAAATGTTAATTAGTTATCCAGATGTTCAATTTCTATGTTTCATCTTTCACAAGACATCACTATCAACTATATTGTAATCCATATTTCATTAATTAACATGTTAAAACCTTGCTGAACAGTGGGTGATGACTACCTGAAACTGTCTCTGACCACAATTTTATTTTGTCTTATTGTTTCAAGAAACCGTGTAAATTTGGCAGTATTAAAACTGAACGAGCAGGGCCTGCTGGACAAATTGAAAAACAAATGGTGGTACGACAAGGGCGAGTGCGGCAGCGGAGGAGGTGATTCCAAGGTCAGCCGCAATGTGAAAAATTTATTTTACAAACACCAGAAGCTACACACAGTGTTAAAAAAATCTACAAAAACAACAGCAATCTTTTTTTTTAATGGTGAATGAGACTTTGCTGTGCAGGCTAAGATTAACTCCATTTGTTTTTTATGGGCTTTAAAGTGATGCTTAAATCATGAGTTTATAAATGATGAGATTCATAAACCTAATGCAGTAGCCTCAGGGAGCACATTTATGCTTGCTTTTCCCCAGATTTATGCTAATTGTGTTAGGTTTTAATTAGCAGCACATAATAAACCTGCATTCAGAAGTTCTTTTTGCACTGCACAAGTAGTGAATTTTGTATTAACTTCTACACATTTCTTTTACTTTCTTATGTTTTTTTCTATAGATTAAATCTACAGAATATTTAAGTAAACAAAAATAATGATCTAATTCTTACCCGTCAGCATGAATGCCACTGTATCACTAAAGCAGTGTCTAGGCATGCCTAGTGGACTAAATTCTGTTATGGTTCATATAGAAAAGTGAAATAAATTTTTAAAGTTGTTGATCAGATATATTTCCACAAGCCTTGATGGCACACCCAGCTTCCTATTATTATATTAATCAAGACACATATGAACTAATTCCCTTTTCCCTCTTGATTGAAAGATTCCTGTTAGACAGAACTCCTATTATGATTTTATTGCTCCTTATAATAATCACCCTAATGATATTCAGTTACAACTTAGTTTCACCATTTACATAAAACCAGACCTCATTTCAGACCATTTCAGATGGTGTACTGGCCATCACTGGTATCCAGCATAGCCACATGTTCATTTGACATGTGATAGTGCTAACCATCAAAATAAGAAGACAATAATTAAAGCTATATAACATATTCTTAAAACATCACTTGTGAAAAGCAATGCTGTATGTCTCCTCATTTATTTATAATAAAAATAAAATTTGATTATGGTTTGTGTTTGTAAGTGTATATAGTGTTTGTGTTTTATACAGGTATATTGTGTTTGTGTGTATACAGGTATATACATTATACGTATATAAAAATAAAACGTCACTCTGTTTCCTCCTGTAGGACAAGACAAGCGCATTGAGTCTCAGTAATGTGGCCGGCGTTTTTTACATTCTAATCGGGGGCTTGGGTCTGGCAATGCTGGTAGCACTGGTGGAATTCTGCTACAAGTCAAGGACTGAGTCTCACAGGATGAAGGTGTCTGCTCGGCCTGCTTTGGAGCCCCATACACTGACCTTCACATATACAGTGGCCACGTAGTTCAAATTTAAAACACGTTAAGCAAACAGTAATAAAACAATCTAACACACCCTCCCCACCACAAACATATGTGGTCCTATCTTTTTTACATTTTGTCAATAGTTCAGTCAGGACTACTTGAGTCAAAATAAAGATAATTCTTTTAGACCTATATTTAAATTTGTATTTGCAAGATTGTTAAAATTACATTTGGCGGTATGGCTCTGTTCTGAATTCCCCATGCTTTTCATGAGCTCCATGAAAGCTAGTCCGGGAACAGCAGCAGCTTCTGGGGACAATCTCCCAGTTAAAACTGGGAAAGCAGCAAAACAAACACACACACACACCTCCCCACACCCCCACCCCCATTTAGAGCATGCATCAGTGACAACAGAATGACACCGATTAAGTTAAACAAAAAGTTTCAAGGAGGAGCTAGGGGAGGAGGTGGGTTGCAGCAATGCAGAGGAAACAGCCAAGCAGACATACTGAAACTGCATTTAAATAGGGTGCCCTGTTTGAAAGGGACCAATTGAGTGCTTAGGAATCAGATCAGCTGATGGGCTGGGTTAGAAATTTTTGACAATCAGCTGATAGCCGAGTTTAGCCGAGCTGACTATGCGGCCTGCCTGAACTGATGCGGAACGCTATATTTTTGTGTCTCTCTTCTCTCCACCTGTTACATTATACTCTACCTCGCTGATTTTTTCATCTGTCCTTGCATTCACTTCTTTTATCATTATCTTTGCTGTTGTTTTCTTTTTCTTTAACTTCTCTTTCTCTTTCCATTATTGTTTTTGTTTTTTTTTTGTCATGCTAGGTTCCATCCTTCTCACCACTCTATGCTCG
Source organism: Tachysurus fulvidraco (assembly GCF_022655615.1). Classification (NCBI taxonomy): domain Eukaryota; kingdom Metazoa; phylum Chordata; class Actinopteri; order Siluriformes; family Bagridae; genus Tachysurus; species Tachysurus fulvidraco. The sequence continues at coordinate 12,097,417 of NC_062534.1, forward strand.
ATCTAGGCTGGCTGTACAATGCAGTCATGTGCACATAACACAGCCTTTGTTCGCTTCCAAATAAAGAACAGAGGCAATAATGCCAACTCTCTCTGAACACAAAAAAATGTTTCCACCTAGACTAATGACTGCTCATTATTCAAAATGATACAGCATGTCTACTTTTCCATAATTTGGCACTGATAGACTTGCTAAATATGGCGCCACTCAGAATCTCTCTTTAAGCATGGAATCTGCTTTCTCTGAAATCTAATCAAGCTCTAATCTGTAACTATCTGAGATCTGATTTAAACTGTGCTTATTTTAATTGATCTTAGCAGTCATTAATGAGCAGTCATTAAAAAACAGGCAAATCTTCATGCTTTCACTTTCACAAAAATATCATCTCCAGATATCTTACTTTCTCATGACCAATCAGTATTGATGGCAATTACAGTACTCGATTTAACACTCCTACCATAGTTAGAGAGAAATTACAAACTATAATAGAATATAATTAAATGTTTTTTTGCTTGTTCATTTCGATTACAGGATTCACATTTCATATTTCATATTGACAAAGTTTATTAATTTATTTGAGCAAGCAAATTAGTCTGGTAGGTAGGTAATATCAGGTAGGTAACTTAATCCTCCAGTGCAGTGAAATGTATTAAGATGAAATTATTTCCAGATTGGAGATATAGAATCACATAATGTGGTAGCTGTCATCAAGCCCTCTAGGCTTTCTTAACGTGAACTGACAGCACCATAAAATATATAAAAATACATCACATTGGCCTTTATTCATAACAGATACTCAGGCAGTAGTGCTATTCAAATGAGCATAGAGAAAATCTCATGGTAACAGCTCATTCACAGGAACTTGTATAGTAGAAGCTCTGAATAGAATCTGAGAATAATAAAAAAAAAACAGATTTGTAAACACTGTTAATTAAAAAAATAAAACATAATCATTGATATGGTGACAATTTTTTGGTAGTAGGCAATTTTTGAATAGAGTCTCAGTTGTAGGTACTTTTTTAACAGTCACGGTCCTTTGCACAGTTTAGTAGCACAGGACAATTTTTAGGAATTTAGGACATTTTTCGAGAATTTTTCGTTTGTGAGGGAGAGAGAGAGAGAGAGAGAGAGAGAGAGAAAAGAGAGCCTGGTGAGATGAAAACAGCAAATGTTGCACAACATTAAATCTATCTATAAAGCATTAGAATGCAGGACATGTCATTTATTAATACAGCACAATTCATAACAAGATGAAGATATAGTTAACATTCACATCAAGCAACAGAATAGAGGAAAAGTCTGTCTGTGTGATTTTAACTGTGGCATCGATGTTGGTGCCAGATGGGCTTCAAACTTTGAGGTGGAGGCAACAGCAGAAGACAACTTTGTATTTCACTCCTGTCCGCCAGGAACAAAAATCTGAGGTGGTCATGCTGTGGACTGGAAAAAGACCAGGTGAACTTGTTCTTATAATCCAGTTTGGGTGAGTCTTTGCCTAAGATTCCTGCCTCAGATTCTTGTTCTTGGCTGGAAGGAGTGGAACCCAATGTGGTTATGTTCTTTAGCTGCTGTAGCCCATTCACCTCAATGCTGAGATACTTTTGTGTTCACCACAGTTATAAATAATTAGTATATGACTATAGAACATGTACTGATAGTTCCTGACAGTTCAAACCAGTCTGTAATTTTCCTCCTTCTTTTATCAAAATGATATTTCCACCCATAGAGCTGTTGCACATTTAGTGATTTTTATTTTACTCACTATTCTGAATAAAATGTTGTGAGAATGTTTTTTGTGAATGTATGAATTTGCATGATATATTGCATTGAGCTGCTGCCACATGATTGCCTAGTTAGATAACTGCATGAATTTGCAGGTGTACAGGTACACCCTCTCCACTAATACTTTCCTAATGTTATCATTTTATTGGTTCATATTCATAAATGATATGAATATAAATTTGGGTGTTTCATATACATTAACTATCTGAGGATAAATAAAGTATCCCAGATGACATTTAATGAGGCTTGTTCAGCTGAAGCTGATTAAATATTTGCAAATTCACCTTTTATGTTACCATAAATGTAGAGTGAATCAAACACAGGTTTATTCATTCATCAATCAGTGCAGTCAAATATGCACCCATTTCTGTGCAGCTTTGCTTAATATGATGATTCCAATCAGGAAAATTGAGGAAACGCTTCATGCCTATCAACAGTATCCAAGCCCAGTGTCTGTTTATACAGTACATATCAGTGCCATGTCAGTCTGAGTTTTTTGTTGTTTGAATAAAATCAGGTAAATTATATATATATATATATATATATATATATATATATATATATATATATATATATATATATATATATATATATATATATATATTGTTTGCAAAATCTTTAACTGCACTAATATTTAAATTTAACTAATATTTTAATATATTTAACTGCAGTGTATGAGGACAGAAAATCTAAGAAATAGAACAAAAATGTTTCCTGTGAAGGTGAAAGCTCCTGGTGAATGAAAACATTAAATAACATGCTGTGCCATAGTAATTCTAGCATCAGTCTTAACAAAAATGTTAAAAAATCATTCATGGTCATTCATCAATTTGTCAGTTATTATAAAATTACAACATTGTGAAATAAATAACTGTATGAACCTGGTTCCCTGAGAAAGGAGCAAGACACTGCTTCATGGCTGAAAATGTAAGCAGTGATGTAGCATTCGAGTTCCCTCAGAAGGGAACCCTGGTTCACCATTATCTCTATCTGTTTCTCTTCTCTGATCCATGTGTGTTCAAAAACAATAGTGCCTATAAAACAGATGAAAGTAGGTTTCACATTTACCTGATTTTACAGTAAGGGGAGAGCGTTACAAATTAAATGGAATTGTTACTAAACAATTGTTACTTATTGTTACAACACCTCCATACCGTGTCTAACTCTACTCATGTCTTCATCCAGCAATCCATCAATGATGCCATGCGCTGCACCACACTGACTCGGATGAGTGGCAATGGCAGCGGTGGGGAGAATGGTCGCATCATGGCCCATGACTTCCCAAAAGCTGTACAGACATTACCGTGCATGAGCCACACAGCTGCTATGGGCCTTGGAGCCTCAGGCATGTAACTGTTTCTACACAGACACAGCCCTCCAACTGACCAGGGATGCTCTGTACTGCCAAAATGAACTCTCAGACTGCTCTCTGCCTACCTATGAAACATTTTTCTTATATAAGAAAAAAGATCCCAAATGCTCTCAGAAAAAAAATACAGAGGAAGATATGTTGTGCAATATGATGCTGAGGGGACACTTTTTGGTTATGTTCATTTCTTAAAAAATAAAAAAATTAAAAAAAAATAATAAATTGTGTTTGTGCCATACCAGTGTCACAGAGCTGTTTACTTCTGTCTATAAATGTGCAATATTTTTGTTTATACCAGTGTTCTATAATGTTGTCTACTACCTTTTGCCACCAGGAAAAAGGATCACATGAAATACGTGTTGTTTTGCACAGATTATTATATGGCTCATATGTTTTAATGACTACAGAGTGTCTGTTGAATGGACAGAACTTTAAAAAAAAAATCACATAGAACCTAGAACTAGTGGACGGTGTCCTGCCATAATTAACTTTGCTTAGCCTAATTTAAACAAACATATCAGATTGTCAGTCTGTTAATAGTGTAAATAGTCTGATAAAAAATCTTAACCTGGCAATGGAAGAACATTTGTTGTTGATCAGTAGAGCATAGCATACTGAACATGTTGATTATCTTACTGTGTGTTTTTTTTTTTTCACCTCAACGACCTTGCATTGCTGCTACGCCTCATTTAAGGTGCCATACCTCATTTGTGCTAAGATTGACTTTGGATGTGTATTCTGTATTTGAATCTACAGTTTCATCAAGAGCATTTGCAGAAGGACATTGGTGAAAATGTTACAAGCTACTGTGGAGCTTTTTAAGTATGTTTCCCCATATCATTTCAATGTATTTTTTCTGCCCTACAAATAAGATATGATCATTCATTTATACTGTTCACAGAGCCAAAGTTAAGCCTTTATGAAGTGTTGCTACAGTAATGTTCTTTTGATACAATTATTTTTTTCATATCAGTCTATTGTAAAAAACATTACTCAACTGCCTTGTACTTCAGAAAAAAGTTATGTAGGAGAGACCTGAGAGTTTCATTTTAGAGTCCAAAGTATATCATATGTTCTGAGACTGTGTTAAAGCAAATGCTGATGGATGTTGGCCTGCCTTTAAATTCTCTCTCTGCACTCATGCTTTAAGAATGGTTCATTGATGACTCCTGTTATTAACCTATTTTTAGCTTTTAGAGAAAAAGATCACCACTGACAGTGGAAATTAGCTCAAGATCTGTGTTTAACTCATGTTTGGGGAGTGAGCTCTTAGAGTGAGCTCGATTCCGATGCATTGAATCTGAAATAAAGGAGCTTCCCAGGAGTGCTATGCTTTTTCATGCCACACATCGTGCTTTGTCCTCTGTGTAAACAAAGCGTGCTTTGTACTTCCCTCTGTCTCTGTTTCTAGATTCTTTTATGTCTTTTATGAAGGCACAGGAGTATGGGCTGCTTTGTGGCCTCATGTTCTGAACATATTTTATACACAGTAATAGATTTGTAATGGCTGACAATGACAATAAATAATAGTATTGTAAGGATTTTTGAATGCTGTAAAATTTGCCGTTTTTCATATGAACTGGTATGTTGAAATTTGTCAGAATTATTTAAGAGTTAGTTGAGACTTTGTGTTTCTGGTTAAGAGTTTTACTCTTTTCTGTGTGATTCAGAAATGATCTTCTGTGCTTACATTTCACAATGATGTGATTTGTTAATTTTATGTTTGTCTGTTTGGCTTTTGTTGATCATAACAGAGAGGTATGGTTGCAAACAAATGGTATGTATGGAAACCATTTTAAATCAATAATGAGTAAAACAATTAAAATAAAAAGAAAACACTTTTGTAACCAAAGTCAGATGTTGGTTGATGTTTTTTGTGTCTAAACAGGAAACAATTACTGTGATATTTGTAATTTTGTTTCTCTGTCCATTGTAATTTAGGCTTCATTTGGGACGTTTGACACAAAAAAAAAGCTCAATAGAATCCCTACAAATACCCATTAGGAAAATCCTGTGATGTTTTCATCTAACGTGTGACAAACTGCATCCTTAATATAGCGTTGAGGGTCGAAATCCTTGATCAAGGGCCCAACAGCAGCTTTCTGGCAGTCAGACAATATTTCCCATTTCAGAGATCCTTCAGAAGCTTAACTGCTGAGCTAACATTTTTGCGAAAGACAGGTGCTCATTTGCTCACTGTAGTGTTTGGAAGGATGCCATGCTTCACAGAAAACTCATCAAAGGATAAATGCCAATGTCTCCAAATGTCAGAATAAATTAATTGAGATGTCGGCTATTATGTGTTACAACAGAATGTGACCAGGATGAACATGGCTGAAATCGTATAATAGTAATTTACATAACAGTAATAAAGTAATAAGAATCAAGGCTCTGTACTAAACTGTAGAAGTCATGTTTAAGAAACATTATTACTATATTAATTTATACTAAATTAATACATGTGTATATTTTACTTGTTTTATTATTTTGCTAAATAGAAAATATTAAATAATATTTACTTCCATAATTGGGCTCTATTGTATGTGTATATCAACACATGCTTTCCAGAAGAAGACCATCATCTTGCTGCATACATGCTATTTTCTCGTCATTAGTAACAGTTGCATAAAGTTAAAATGAATAGTCCTGTAGAGTATACAGTAAATGTAATATTTATATAATAAGAGGTGAAATTTTTTAACTCAATTCAATAAGTGTTTGTGTAATTTTGGTTCTTTTCAATATTTCCTATTTCTGTTTTCACTTTAGGATATTAGATTATTGTTATTATTATGAAATGTTTTGCAGGATCAAGTGTGTTCTTGGTTTGTGTTTATGTTTCTTGCTCAGTTGTATGGTTTGAGTCTTAATAATTTTAATAATTATTAATTATTTTAGTTTCTGCAGTTTAGTCGAGAAGTTTCTACTTCTTGTTAAAGACATATAAGCTGTTATTGGCCATTTTGTAACAAAAGTAATTGATAAATGATTTGTGAAAAAATATATTTCCAAGTAGAACCAACAAATGATGTTTAGATAATGTTAACTTTTTACAGTGCTGGGATTAACAAGTAATTTAAGTTCTCCTGCAAGAATTATATAAATAAAATTTCAAAGAAAGGAGCAATTTTTTTTTATTTATTTGTTTTATTGCATGTTGTTTGTTAAAATCTTTACTGGAAATTACATGTTTGTTCAAACGTAAATCCATATTCTTACTATATATCAGTGCAGATGTGGCTGTTTAGATCGGAAACTGACAAGTTAGTATTAACTATCACATACACCCCAAAATATAATTTTCCTCAGGGACTAAAGAAATGAATTATTCATTCAAGGGAAATCGCTAATGAGCAAGGAAACCAGAGCAACACTCACATTTTCCATTTACAAAACAAATCCTCATGTAGTGTTTGCTCTTTTCTCTTCTATTTTATTCTTAGTCAAAGAGAAGGTGCTATACTGAGGATTGTTTGTTTTCATTTGTACTGTTTTCTAATTTTCCTTAAATGTGCTATGTTGCTGTAAATCTTCCTCACACCTTATAGTGTTAGACACAAAACTTCAAGTAATTAAAGGAACATATCATCTTTCAGACCCAACTGAAAGATGTTTCCCAAATAACATTGGATTTGCATTTATATTGGTTAATTCCTTGCAAACATTGTCCATTAAAAGTGATTAGTTATTGTGAATAAAATGTCAAAACAAAGCTGTTCATTTGATGGCAGATCCACAGAAGTACAGTGTTATGCTTTCACAGTCTGGGCTTCCTAATTTCTACAAACAGTACAATGACTGCAGTGTAACGCATGCCTATGTGTGGGCCTGAACAGCATACATAATGAAGACACATCATGGGGGTGTGAGATTGCAAGAAAAGCTCCATGACACCTGCCATGATGTGCTTTCATCCCACTCCCTTTCTTTTCTCGCCCCTACAAGCAGTCATTCTATGCATGGTATCTTTCTCCCTCCCTGTCTCAGCTGGCACCATATTCTTTTCATATCCAGCTGCTTTATGTGAGTCAGAGCAGGAGGCCAATTCTAAGCCACTTGGCATCACTTCTAGATTCTGTGGAGATTACATACCCCTGCATGCAGACACACTCTTACATGCTCTTACCGACATCTGTGCTTGCCTTACCTGCTGTGATGCACATATATCAGTCAACTTACCTCCAACGCAGCTCTACTGGCAACTGCCTTGAATCAGAAGTCAGAAGGGGGTAATATTTGATCTGAATCTGATTTGACATGACCAGCTCTTCAGTACTGTCTTTATAAAAAGTGCTCAGAGAGCACATGATGGATGGATGCATGTGATGAGAAAACCTACAGTGCATTAATGAAACATGTCATTCAGTCATCTTACCTTAGGGCTCGTGTCTCTCTAACTGTCAATTACTGAGTAGGAGCCTACACCTGGTGTTGAATTGCATTCGGCTGTGTGTGCCTGTGCAGATAGGAATAGAAAGAAGAAAAAAATACGAAGCTGGGAAGGGAACAGAATAGTGACTCACTGACTCATCAGTGGACCATTTATCACACCACCTCATCAGCTTAGCGACAGAGACAGATTTTCTATTTTTCCCTCCATTGATGCTCTTACACACTCAGATTTCACCTCAGTTCCAAAACAGCATCCATTCATGCCATTATTTCATGCAGATCCTTGCAAAATTAAAGTGCAAATTCCCATAAAAATCTTCAGCCATATAGGCAGCTGGATGAAGGAATGGCTCCTTAAGAATCAAACATAAACATTGTGAAACCACTATGGGCCAGTCAGAAGATCATGATCAGCCAGGGAATCTCCAGTATGTGGATGGAAGTGGAAAGACACTGTGGGTAGATGGATGGCACAGTTAAATAGATGAGAGCAAAGAGCAGAGAGATGTATGGCATTGCGCATGGAATCGGACGGAATGACGGATGAGTGGATTAAGGAGAAGTGCTGGAGCCTTAGATTACGCTACAGTGTGAAGGCTGAAAGGAAGTAGCCTGGCTGGATGGGTTGTCTGCCCTCCTAGCTGTTGCTAAAGCAACCAGGGTCATCACCCAGGAGTGCAGCCAGTAAAGCAGTGTTACATTTTGTCTCAATTCCCTATTTGTAGGAGCAATAAATCCAAAGCTTTTGTGTGAACAAATTGTGTATCTTGTTGTTGCATAATGAGATTTTTATTTCTTGCTCTAATTTCCCTCTTTACTCATCTCAGAATAAACCATAACAATAAATTGTATAGATTAATACAGGTATTGTATTACAATTTTTAGAACATGGAAATGTTTTTTTTTTTCCTAAATATGTGTCAAAGTCTATGTTTGTGAAAGACATGAATCAGCAAGGAATTATGCAGATATTCCCCCTTTGAAGGCTAATTCCTAACTCGGGAAACGTAATTTTAAGAAATCTATCAATAGAATCCCAAGAATCTGTTGAATTTGTATCACTATAAGAATACATGGAATACATAGCACTGTGTTTTGATAAAATAATTCAAATAAATACATACATGTTTTCTGTGTTTATCAAGTGTGAATGTTAACCACATGTAAACCTTTAGTAGCATTTGGATGCATAAAAGCAACTATTTTCAAGTATTGATCTATTAAAGTGTTCACTTGTGTAGTTAAGGGTTCTTTAGAAATCTAAAACAGGCTCATGGTCTTTTAAATAAGATTTAATTTATTACCATTATCAATAATCTTAAAGCCCTAAAACCCTCCTCAGTGAGAATAACAAGACACACTAGGTAATAGATTGGAAAACAATTGAGGAGAAATGTGGTTAAAAAAATAAAAATAAAGATCTGCCATGTCAGAATAGATTCAGATCAAATATTACCACTTTCTGACTTCTGACTCAAGGCAGTTGCCAGTAGGGCTGCATTGGGAGGTAAGTTTGACTGATATTAGTTATATTTTGCCCTATGTTTCCTTTATTTTATGTTAAAGAAGGTAATCATGGTTTTTAGCTTATTGCACTCTTTTCAAACAATGTTAAATACTTTTTTCTTTCATAGCAGGATTTTAAAAGAAAACCAAATGTATTTTCAGAGGCATTTACTGGATCATTGCACTAGGATCTAAATGGATTGGCTGGTCAGGGCTGGAAGCACTGGACTACCATTTCCTATTGTGAGTTTTTTTAAAGACATGGCATTTTTGATGATTATTCAAATCCCAATGAGGACCTCTTAGTCTGAGCTCCTCCTTATCTTGCCTTCACAGTCATTCTCTCATTAAAAGGCAATCACAGGCCACCAACTCTAATAAACCTGCTAGTTTCCTTTTTCACTGGGGAGAGTAAGAGCAAAAATGCAATTATGGAGGTAGGTCTGGTGTCTGTAATGTGATTTTTTTTAATCACTCCTCTGCCTTTATACAAAATAAAATAAATTTTGTTTTCTGGCACTGGGACTCTTTACTGACATTTAAGAAGATTAGAATTTACTGTAGTCCAGCAAGGGATGCTCACTTAAATTGCTTGGCAGGAGCCAGCCTTGCATTTCGTGTGCTGACTAATTCCCTTGATCATCTCACCAGTTCAAAGCTCTACAGCCTAAAACCTTCTTACAGTGAATAAAGTAAATCTCACATTGAGAGCCATGAAATCTTAAAATGCATCTATACCATAGGTCTCTCTTAAATGTTTTACAGCTCAAGACAATCTCAGAGAGACTTTGATATAAGCTAATCAAAATGGTGTCAAATCACAGCTGCAATAATTATCATAGCAACGCAGGTAGTGAGTGTCAATTATATTGGGAGAAAATTAGTGCACTAAATATGAATGATTACAGCTTTTATTAACAGGTGGCTTCTTGACAAATTATGACCGGGAAAATCTTGTGCATTCTTGTATATCAGTCTCTTATATAGTTGGTCGCAGCTGAGAGCATGCACAACTTCCTTTCAAATTTGCTGTGCCAAATTCTGAACATAATAATCCTTTTATCACACACACTCATAACATGAATTCCTAACAGAGTGTGAAAGTAGAGAGTCATTATCAGCAGTGTTGCTTCACCCTCTGGGGCATGTGGAGAACATTAGTAGTCATTTGCAGTAGTCATGTCCTACCTGATACCAACCTTCATTTCCACTTTAGTGCTACACAAGGGACATCATAACTCAGTTCGCTCTGATTTTCTCTCTCTTTCTCTCTCTCACGCTCTCTGTGCAAGACTTTTTTTAACTTCCTTGCTACTGCAATGCTGCTGCATATAGTGACTCTAACAATCTCTGAATAAATTCTCATTCACCTAAATGGAAACTGTCCTGCTTTTAAAGGGCACCCCAAATTTTCTTAAATTTTCTGAAGTTTTCGGGCTTATCATTGTTTGAAAACACAGCATAAACAATCCATTTTGGATTACTTGTTTCATCACATTAATGAACTCATTTCAATATACCAGCCCATTTACATTAAAGAAAATTCATTCACTTATTTACTTAACCCTGGTTAACCCCATTCACTCACACTGAAGCTTTCAGGGATTCACAGAGGCAATGGAGGCAAGTGCAGAATGTCATTGTGCACTGTGTAAAAATAACAACAAATGGTGGGTACAAACCAAAATAGGAAAATCTACAGACTATGAGCAAGACTGTGGAAGGCAAAGCAACAAACATGACAAAAAGATACCCAGAAACCAGAACTTAAATAATGGTGCAGATCAAGGTGAAACAAGAAACAAATGTGAGTAATTAGTGAGATGTGTGGAAGGAGATATCAGTGTGCTGATGGGTCATGTTGTTTAAGCACAAATTTGGCACAACCATGACAGAAGTCTGTAACAGCCTGTAGATGTTATCATTATCTCAACCTTAGTGTTGATTACAATTTGGATATTTAATTGAACACACATTAATATTAAGTCAATATTTTGTGTGATAATCTCTGCCATTAAATATGCACCAATAGCATTTGGTGCATTTCATACACTTTTATAAGAAAAATGGCTGGTAAGCTTTTCTAAGCATCTTAGAGAACATGCTTCTCTTTTTTTAGGTAATCCCTGACAACCAGTTTTCATTTTTGTCATAACAGTGAACAGTTATGTTTCTCTCTTTACTGACAATTATTTTTGTCATAAAATAAACAAAATTAGTGTTTTAAAAACTGGTTGCATAAATTGTGTACCTTTTATGAACAAGATTATAGTTCAGTTATGTGTAAAATATTATTCCATTTCAAATAAAAAAAAATTAAATCTTGCACTGTAACTATGCTATAATGATTCTTGTTTTAAACTGTTAGATGTCAAATGAAAATGTCCATTAGCCTATTTAATCAGTACAGTTATTGGCTTCTACCTACTATGATAAGAAATATGATTAGTCTATGAATATATGATTTTTTTCTGAACTAGATTCTGAACATAGTGATATTAAGATGACAGCTTGTGAAGTACAGGAGGTAGCAACTGCACCAGAAAAAGATTTGATTTATGAGGAAAAAGCAGTTTCTCTCATATTACTAGTACCTTATTTTAATCATTTTCAGTGCAGCTGTCATAATATATTTTATGGCAACACTATCAATATAGCAACCTTTGTTGGTGGTAGATTACATTTTTAAATTACTAACCACATTCAATGACATTCATACATTCACACAGAAAACAGGAGAATGGTATGTTTATTAGCTAAACTCTAAAGTTAATGTAGTGTTTTTATTAAAAATATTTTCTTCACAAGAAAATTCAAGGGTGAATTTTGCCATTTGCCCAGTTTTACAGGGACAGGCTCTGGACCCACTATGATCCTGACCAAAGTGGTTACTGAAGAGAAATAAACAATATTTCCTTCCAGTAATTAATTATTGTCTATGTCACTGTTTCTCATGCTGTTTATATTGACCATTATGAAAAAATATGAATATCAAACTGGTTTAAACACATTATTATACAATAATAATAGGGCAAAGAGAATTAGTTATGTAGTTACGACATTATGTAACTGTAATGTAGTTATGGCTTTATGTAATGTAGTTATGACTTTATCCCAACTTTGATGATTAATCTGATGAGTGCAAAATGCAGCAGAAGCTCTGCACAATAGGAAGAAATTTATGGAAATAATATGCATTAAAAGGATGAGGAGAAGCTAAGAGTTAGAGCAAGCAGCTGTCACTCCATGTGATTCAGAAATCCATGAGTTGCTCCCTTTGTTCTAAGCTTTGTACAGCAATCTGTCACTGGATGTTTGTGCATAAGTAATACATATCCTTAGGAGTCTGGGTCCAGCTCATCAAACACATGATTCCAACCTTATAAAAATGTGCACACACACACTCACTCAAACACCCACATATGTGCAGTGTGCACACACTGGGTTTCATGTCATGGTGCAGGATTAAAAAATATTTTTGTGTGCTGGATGAAAGACATATCTTGAGAGGTCTGAATCTGTGCATTATTGATGCATCCCATGTGGTTTGCTTTCATGCACATGCAATCTATAAACCATATGTAAGGTGCATATAAAAAAATAACTAAGAACATAAAAGAAAGCTTCCTCGCTTGGTTTCTTTTTTTCTTCTTCTTACAATGCATAAATAACTCTGTTCCTTAGACACAAATTAATTTCTTTTTTCCCACCCTTTGTCACTGTGATATTAGAAAAGACAGGATTTAATTTGTCCATCGATCTGCTGGCTTTTATATGTTGTCTCTAAAACCAAGCAGAGGACCTGTGATTGAAGAAGAGTAATCTGATTCCAGCTCTGCATTCTGCAGCGCCCTAATGGCCGCTGCCAGGTCTGTCTCCATGATGATGTCTGGACAAAAGAATGCTGGGAGCGAATGTTCTCTACGTTAATGAAAATAGATGAGTGTGTGCTCATCAGTCAGAGGCAAAGAGGCTAGTCAGTTCAAATATGAGTGCCTGGCCAGGCCACCGAACTGCAACCTGTGTGGAATGCTTCAATGAGATGCTGCAGTCCTCTGACATTTTTGTTTCTTTGTTGTTTGCTTTTTTAGTATCCTCTAAAATGGAATTGTTTGCTTTTAAACCTTAGTTAAAAGTCTTATTAGTCAGGCATTCATCTCAAAGCATATAACTAAGTAACTGCTACGAATCATTTAGCAATTACACATTTTATTTGACTACATACACAGATTATGCAACATACTATAATGTTAAGCAGTTTATATAAATTCTCAGAAAGCAGAAATAATAATTAATCATTATCATCTGACAAAAAAGTAAAATTGTTTCTTTTTCTATATTAGTTTCTTTTTAATTTGACTTTCCATTTCATTTCCATTCCTTAACAGCTTTTAAATATGATTTAATTAATTGCTCATGTCAAAAATGGCTGTGTCTCACAGAAAGGAGCCTCCTGCTTATTGTAGGTTGAAATCGTCTTATTAATGATTCGACAATGTGCTGGAAGCTTCTGGTGATTCATAAAACCAGAAAGAACTTTTTCTGCTGTCTCCCATGCACCTTCTCTAATCTGTCTAAGAAAAAGAGTGTAATTTCCATATATTAGCCTTAACTGCGGTGGCACAATTTTTTTTTTAACTGCCCATAACAAGTAAAAAAATGAACATATAACGTTTGCAAATATAACTAGTATATTTTCATCCTTTTTCAAAACAGTACAGTCAAGGTCACTTAGCTCTACTGCTGATCCACACACCTACACCCAGAACATAATACAAATATTTTGCACACACTCAGTGATCCTAAGCTGCTGCTTTTTTCCAGTGTGATCTGAATCATCCAGGCTGCAGTTGTTGTTATCTGTAAAATCCACCTTGGCTTTGTGAAACTTAACTCTTCACACAGCAGCTATAGATCTATGCTGGAGATTGCTGATCTTGCAGGTTGGTGGAAATGTTAGCTAAACTGAAAGAGATGGTTATCTACTGTGTTTATTCATGTTTATCCAAGCAGATTTCTGTGTGATACTGCATTATGCAGGATGGGAAATAAAAAAGACTAATCACGTTTTTTAACTACATGTAATTCAAAATGTGTCCTTTTTTACCTCACACCTCTTGTAACATTATTGATTGTTTTTCTTCAATGCTCAAAGACTTTCTTAAGAGTCATATCAGTTTTATATTCTATGTACATATGTTTGTGGGAGATAGGTTGTTGCCATGCCAACCCTCCAGTTCAACAGTCCAGTAAATGAATTTGTGTGAAGATGGGGGTTGGAGCACATGAAATTTCCTCCGATGTACACACTTCCTTTTACCTTGTTTTTTTTTTCACTCTTATCTTTATGCACATTAACTCACTTTTATGGACATCATGACTTGTCTGCCGTGTTTTTATAGTATCTCTTCCACAAAAGACCTTTTTTCCACCTGCCACACTGAGAATCAAACTAACACATCAAGATCTATTCTGGGTACGTATTATTTTCTGCAACTTTTTCTTCTCCTCTTGGATTGTAGAGCTGGCAATTACAAATCCTACCCTGGCAGCATAAGCCATCTTGTCATTTCTGTCATTTCTGTGTCTAATTGCAGTTAGCTCCATGAAGATGGAATGCCAGGACTCTGATATGTCCCCCTTTAATCGGTTACATTTGCCTTTTTAAGGTTTATCTGCGTATTAACACAAGAGGGGGATTAGGGTAGTGCAAAACAAAATTTATCAGCTGCCTGACCCTTCCCTTCCACCCTCACCCCTCACATTAACAGAAGGGGAAGAGAGAGAGGAGAGGGGGGGGGGCCTTCTGAACAATCCATTTATTCAAGTATTATCAGCTCATCCCACAGCCTGCTGAGCATAAACAAGTATGCCTGACAAGCCAATAATTCCATTTAATAATCTCATTCTGTGAATTTTGAATTGTCTTGTACATATCAGGGCGAATTTTTTTTTTTGTGCAAATAAAAGTAACAGTTTAAAAATATTATAATCCTAATTACCTACTGCATAGCCAATTTTCTATATTCTTCCATTAATTGGCATAATTCCCTTAATTTTTTTATCTTATTAATGACCACCAATTTTACATATTCCATCTTAATGTACACTGGACTATACACAGATTTATGCACCATGCACTGATGAGATATTATTGTCGTGCCCCCTCAAACACACACCTGAACAATGGGTCCTTTGTGTACAATTGCTTACTAAATACAAAATGGCTGTCACCCTCAGAGAGGCTCAGAGAGCTGCAGGCAGCACAGCTTAAGGGGAATGATGGATTAGTTCAGCTCACAACACTGCTTTAATGCTTTTAATGAAACTTGATGTTCACGTTTTAAATTATTCAGCCAGTGGTAATGGTACAACCAAATATCACTTTTTTCATATATAATGGCATGATCAAAATAGGACCACAGAGATAGCAGCAAGCTTTATTACCATATTTTTAAGAATAAATGCTGTAAGCTATTTCATACTGGAGGTGCACCTTAGCTGAAAACACCCTTTTTATTTTGGATATCCTGTATGATTAAAATCAGAATCAGAATCAGAATCAGCTTTATTGACAGGCATGTTTTCACATGCGAGGAATTTGTTTTAGTTACATAATCTCCACAGTTTAACAGAATGACATATGTAGTATAGATGAAATTGTATGTACACATTACAGGTGTGAAATGTGCAGTTTAAATAAACATATGAAATATACATATGCAAGTAAGTATACAATATATACAATTTGTATAAAATAACAATGTTTGTGTCAAATCCCAGCAGATATTCCTCCTACAGAGGAAAAATTACTGTCCTTTGTCTAGACATTTTAAATTACACCACTTCCATCAGCTCTCATTAAAAACGATGTAAAATGTCACTATTCCATTAATTCTTGCTCCTTTGTTCCATCTTGGTGCCATTTCTCCAGATCAATAGGCTGAGGGTCTTCAGTGCAATGTGCAATATTCTCTCCCCCTTTTCTCTCTTTCATTCTTCACATTGATTTTCTGCCTTTGACCTGTATAGCTGTGCGTACTCGCTAGGGGTCAAGAGCTTTATCACCCATCCGTATAACAAGAAATCAGCTCATACAGCATGGTCTGATGCTCTGGTTTTGACCTTGTGACTTACTTGTGACTTTCATGGTGAAATAACCTTCAGAACAAAAAGAACATTTGAAAATTAAAGTTTAAAATAAAACAGACTGGCTTATTAATGCAAAGATTAAGTCATCAATTTTGTACATTTTTCTGGACAATGCAATAAATTATGCCCTATTCTTTGAAAAATGTAGCGATAAAACATCTCCATCTGGTGGCTGATCTGGTGTTTGTCAGCCATTTGGCGTAATTTTAATAAATGCTAGAAAAATAAATAAAATAAATTTTACTTTAATATTATTTAGTAAGTGCATTATAATAACAATAATTCACACATTAATAATACTCCTTTTTAATATTTCTTATTTTTATTCAGAAGTAAGGGTTTAAAACAAAATGAAAGATTAAAAAATTTCTCCAAAACTGTCTGAAAACACATTTCTGCATGACTTGAACAAGCTTAATGAAATCTCTACAAGTTCACACTTGCTTGGCCATCTCAGGCTAATCAAACTGAATTACATGTCTAACATTCATTTTTATTGCTATGGAATTAATATACAAAACATAATTTTGGAATCCACTCCGTCCAGGGTGTATCCTGCCTTGATGCCCGATGACGCCTGAGATAGGCACAGGCTCCCCGTGACCCGAGAAGTTCGGATATAGCGGTAGAAAATGAATGAATGAATGAATGAATTTTGGAATCCCTTAACTAGTGACAAAAAAATAAAAATCCTTGTTGCTGATAAAATGCATATAAAATGCACTAGAAGAAAAATGTGTTGATTAACAAATGTGTAAATAGTGATTGCAGATTTTCTTTTTTTTTTTTTTACATCCAACACCAATCCAACACCTATCTATCACCCAGCTATTATCCCTTTACCAGAACTTTAACACAGTACATTACACAGCATAAAAATAAATTGTTTTTAATTTAAGCTTATCTTCATTATCAAATGATGATTATGATAACAGTGATAATTATTATTATTTTTTAATTTGTTTTATTATCATTATTATCTGCTTACTCATTCAGCCTATTTACAATGTACCAAATGTACATAAGCTGTTAATCTTACTTGTCCAGATTAAGACTTTAAACCCAAAGGCACAAATCCCTTTTGAGATGATGATGAGAAAACCACAAAGACTGACTCTTAAAAATATACTGATGGCCACAAAATAACATGGAAAC
Source organism: Tachysurus fulvidraco (assembly GCF_022655615.1). Classification (NCBI taxonomy): domain Eukaryota; kingdom Metazoa; phylum Chordata; class Actinopteri; order Siluriformes; family Bagridae; genus Tachysurus; species Tachysurus fulvidraco. The sequence goes on from NC_062534.1 coordinate 12,114,773, forward strand.
AATCTTAGATAATCTTGTACCTCCACATATGCGTTCAGTGGCATTAATTCTCTTATCCTTGATTCTCAGCCTAAATCCATTGTCTAAGCCTAAATCCATTCAAACTGTTCAAAATAAATGTTTTGATTCCTTATCACCATTATCGCAATATGAATTTGCCTCGAGGTATTATTCAAATCACTACTTGAATTATGAGTAAAAATTGGAAGCTCTACTTTTAAAATGGCATAACAGATTTAACATGCTCATAACACAAAGCCTTATTCAGCAGTATTAAAACTTCACGCATTAGCATTTTACAGTTCGATTCTCGTTCAAAGAACGTCATGAACGCAACACATAGAATAGCATTCTTGCAGCAGGTGACAGCTGATCATTTGTCATTTTAAAATGGGCATCATATATTTAATTCAGGACTTCTATGATAGATGTATATACATAGTCAAGTTTATAGATTTATCAATACACAAGTATCAATGATTAATTTGTGCTCTATACCTGTATGTATTTGTACAGTATTAAGTAAAGGTATGCACAGCATCGTTTATTTAATTCCACTAATGTAGTCTCCTAAAAAGCAATAAAGCGCATTCCTGAATTTTTCTATTATTTTTCACAGTAATCATAGAGCAGGTTATTTTGCTTAAATATATACGCAAATGCCATGCCAAATCCCAATATGCTAAAAATCAGCATTGCATTTCTGTGTTCTAAAGGCGTCATATCCAAAAATGTCCTATCTGTACTAATTTATGCCGAATCCCTGTGCACACCTCTAGCCTAAATTATCTACTGTTTTAAACTTAATTGCTCAGGTAAACAACAATGGAAGCGAACCAAACCATTGTAGATAGAAACTAAATATAGTTTACAAAAATACCCAGACATATTGCACAAATAAGGCAGCGAAGGAAGGACAAAGCCCTGCCCTGTGTGTGTGTGTGTGTGTGTGTGTGTGTGTGTGTGTGTGCGCGTGCGTGCGTGCGTGCGTGCGTGCGTATGTGCGTGCGTGTGTGTGTGTGTATGTGTGTGTGTGTGTGTGTGTGTGTTGTCCTATCTCTGAGAAAAGTACTCCAATACAATACGCAGATGTCCCAATCGGTCCTTCAGGGTGGTAAGGGACAGAACTGTTGTCTGGTAAGCTGGATCTAACTGAAGCACAGATAGAAGCCACCAGCACCACACAGGACCATCAGAAGATGCCTGAGACAAAAAATCATATAATTACTTATGAGTAATGAAGAAAGATGGATTAAATTACTTTTTGTTACCAGGGCAGAAAGCAGAAAACAAAGCCTAAGATCACTGCAGTATAAATTCTTTATATGAATTCTTCTGACTTACTGTATGAATGGCAAAATAGATAAGAATGACTGGCTTAGACTGAATACACTATTAAGAGTGTAATTAGGTATTCTGCAATATCCAGATCCTTTAATTTCTTTAAAAACAATTTCGATTTCTCTGCCAAAAACAGACACCTTGTTCAAGTCTATAAAATGGTTTCACTTGATACTTGAACATCCCTCAAGATGCAAGACATGCATTATAGTCAGGAGAAGTTTATTCTTTCTTTTTTTGTGCCAGTAACAGTAAAATTAACTTCCTCTGGTGGACTGAACAGCTGTGTCACTTGCTCAGATGAAGACCCACTTCATTTAAATGAGCACAAATAAAAAGAAAATAAAAAAATGTGTATGTCCTCTAACAGGGCTTTAGGTTAATAGTATTTTTAGATCACTACCTACCTGTACTAGTATATATGTTTGATAAAAACTACAAAATGTATCTCTAAGTCACTCTGGATAAGGGTCTGTGCTTTGTACAAATGTGTGTAAGCGCAGTACAGTGGCATTCTGTCATTTCGTTTTTAATATTACACAAATATAACCTGCGTTATCCATCCTGTAAAACATTTCATATCAATATTTTGTGGTAGCATCATAAAAGGTGGGACTGGAATATCTGTTAGCATTTTTTACTTTGAATGCCAACTGCCCAAAATCCACAATCACAGCTGGCAAGCAGATAAATGTACCAACACTGCGTTAATCAAAATAATAATAATAATAATAATAATAATAATAATAATAATAATAATAATAATAATAATAATAATAATAAACATTAAATGAGAAAATGATAAGTGATAAATATATAAAGAATATCAGAAAATCAAAGGCCAATTCAAAAGCATATATAATTCCCACTTAGTCTAACATTTAAATCCAGATCAAATAATTTAGTCCGTATTTAATGATCATTTGGGAAAATTACCCTGATTATGCTGAAGTAGGAAAACATAATTTGTGTTATATGAGTCAGGGTTATGTGAAATGGCAAAGGAAATTTGTTTTAAGCAATTTTATAAATGCATGTTCGAACCTGAATGTTATCCTCTCTCTCAGGCATGTCTCCATGCTGTTGGGTGATCTGCTCCCGGATGCGGCTATTGAGTCTTTGGTACCACTCCCTGGCCTGCTGATACACACTGTCATGGAGGCATTGCAGCATTTCAAGCTCAGCATCATCTGCCTATATTTAGTCCAACATACACAAACACATAGACATTATTCATAAATGGACAGTAGAACAACAACAAGATACCTAAAATGACTTTCTCTCTGCTGTTACTGAGAGCATTACTGCTTACAGATCCTAAAATAAATTAAATCCTAAACCCAGATCAAATCTGACTCAATACCAGCTTGCATAGTATTAGCTTATAAATTAAGCTCAGCTGTGAAACACTCTAAAAGCAGACCTTATGGTCTTGTAGGTACTCAATGTCAGCTGTTTGGTAGCCATCCCGCTGGCCTCTCTGAAGCACACGGAATCGACTTCCTCCCACTGTGTTCACATAAGAGCGGCCATCAGCGAGCACATTTTGGTCCAGAATCTCCAGCATACAGCCATAATCTGCAAACCTGAGAATCCCAAATACAGCAAGCCAGACATGTTTTGACTGATGTGTCATTTTGTATTTACCTAATTATTAAAATCATAATCACATTTATTGGAATTTTAATGAAATACCAAAAGAGAGTTAGGACAGGTAAGAGCTTCTTGATATCTCAATAAAACTAAAAAAACACATTTATTAAATAAATCTTTCAGCGACTAAATAATCTTAATTTCAGTTTCCTAATAAAACAGAAACTATAAACACCATTTTAATAGACACATAAATACAACACACCAACACACACGAGTACAACAACTAGTTCCAGTCCACTAATTTTATTGGTCAAGCAGTGTTCCAAAAGTGAGTTTAGTATAACGGCACTCGAACATTTCATAGTGTGCATCACCTATTACTCACTGCTTATCTGTATTTACTACTAAGTTCAAAACAGTTACTACAGAAGTGTTAACAACATCATCAATGGCTACTTTTCAAGAATAGAAGTTTTGGCTTAAAATATGAAAGCTCATCAGCTAAAGAAATCTTGGAAATCTGTTAATCTTGTTTATAGAACTGTTGAATAAATGCAATATTACATTCGCAATCATGTGCTTGTACTGAACATTGACATGGCTGTTATTACATACAGTACTTGCAGTACTTAGAGTTGGCTCATACTACCCGCACTCTTACAATATAGATTTTAAGATAATCATCATGTAATGTTACAATATCAACCGTCTCTGTATCTTTTCCAATTGAAAAAGCACTACTTACCCTTTCCCATGCTCATAGCTGCACATGCCAAATTTCTTGGTGCCGGTCTCTATACATCTGCGCATCATCAACCTGTAGCGTGGCTCAAAAACATGCAGTGGGCATGGGATACCGGGGTAGGCCACAGTACACACAAAGATTGGGATGTCTTTGGTCAAACTGGACAAGAAGAGTTTATGAACAGAAGGTCAAAACAAGGTGAAGAATAACAGAAAAATACTTCTGATGACAGTTTTTAAAATTGAACAATAAATCAACATTTTATTTTTATAAAATATTTTTTAATCATTACATCATTTGCCTGGTTTTCTATTTAGAAATAGAAGCAAACAAACAAAGCACACTTTTTCAAAATGACAGGCATCATTCTACATTGGCTATAAAAAAAAATATTTCACCTTACTGCATGATAATGGCCCAAATGAATGAGACAAATATTTTCTATTGGCCCAGTCAGATCACTTATCAGCTGAGGAAAAAAAACTTTGGAATGACTTGAAAAGAGCTGTGCACAGGAGATTCCCTTCAAATTTGATGGAGCTAAAACATTTGTGCAAGGGTGAGTGGAATACATTTGCCAAACCAAGATGTGTTAGACACTTTCCCAAAGAAACTGAGTGCTCTGTTACAAGCAAAAGGTGCTTTACCACAGTAGGAGGTAAGGGATGAGCACACTTGTGCAACTGAGTTGTTTAAGTTAGAATTTTTTTTGCTTTTTCTTTTCCCCCAATAAAATATGCTCTGTCCATTTTGTTTTGCAACTTAAATGTTCCTGGTTGAAGGTGGAAAAAGATCTGATGTAATTTAAATCTTTGTTTAAGATTAAATAAATTTTACTTTTTATATGCACTATTATGCATTTTGTATGCCTGTAGTATTGTGTCAGACTCACTTGGAAAGCTCAGCCATCTCTGTATCATGCACCTGTTTTCTTTCAGCCAGCTGCTGGGGGAAGAGGCGGGTCATAATCTCCTGCAATAGAATCGTGGGGTTGTACTTCCTTTTCTTGAAATACTAGAACAGGAAGTGAAAAATCAATTTTTATTATCTTAGATAATAGAAAAAGGGGATGATTGGTAATCCAATCATTTCATAATAAATGTGCATTATTTTTTACTTATCCATGAGAGGCCAATCCTCTAGGTATAATGTTGCACTGAAAACAGCAAATTCTAAAGCATTATATAAAATCTACAAACATGACATTCATCCCAAGTAGCTAAATGTAAAAAAAAAAGGATGTTCAAGGCTTTAATCGTAAATTCTTTTGAAAGGCTGGTACTCTCCCACCTTGGGAGAAAAACATTCTAGCCCTACATTGGACCCACATCAGTTTGCATACAGACCCAACAAGTCAATTGAAGATGCCACTGAATCAGTTCTCCACTCTACCCTGACTCACATGGACAGTAATAACACATACATCAGGGTGCTATTTGTTGTTTTCTGCCTTCAATACTGTGGTTCCATCCAAACTGATCTCCAAGCTCAGTAAACTTTGCATCAGCCTATCCCTCTGTAGCTGGACCCAGGACTTTCTGACCAACAGATAACAATTTGTTAGGATCAGTGTTCACACTTCCTCTATCCTCACCTTAAACACTGGTGTACCTCAGGGTTGTGTGCTGAGCCCAATTCTCTACTCCATTTTCACACACAACTGCATTCCTATGCAAGGCTCTAATTCCATAATCAAGTTTGCAGATGATACCATGGTGGCCGGGCTGGTCAGTGGTAATTATGATACAGCCTACAGAGATGAGGTTCAGCACCTAGCAGTGTGGTGTGCCAAAAACAACCTTGCACTGAACACCCAGAAGACAAAAAACTGATTGTGGACCACCGGCAAACTAAAAAGGACCATGCTCACACTTCCATCCACATTAATAGAGCTGAAAGTGCAGTGTGTGACTAGATTCAAGTTCCACTGTGTCCAAGTCTCTGAGGATCTTTCCTGGGCCATAAACACATCCATTCTAATCAAGAAGGTGCAACAGCAACTTTATTTATTTAGGAAACTAAGGGAAGCTTGCATGTCCCCCCACATCATGCTGAACTTATACAGGTGCACTATTGAAAGCATTCTTACAAACTGCATCACAGTGTGGTTATGGCAACTGCACTGCCTCAGACCAGAAAGCTCTGCAGTGGATAGTAAAACTCGCTCAATAAATCACTGGATTTCGACTACCCTCTCTCAAGGACATTCACCACAAACGCTGCCTAAGAAAGAAGTATTCTCAAAGACTCCTCTCACTCCAATTGTGTACGATTTACTCCTCTCCTATTTACTTTCTTTTCCTCAGCTCTTAGCCTACTGAACTCTAATCTCAGATGCTGAACATTTGCACTGTTAAGTTCACTGCCTACAGAAATATACCCTATCGATATATCTCACTCTGTTTAAGTACCATCTGTGTTATACTTGTTCATTTGTACCTTATGTAATATTTGCAATATTTGCATTGAGCTGGTCTCTGCTTCTCTACCTCATTACTTCAACTCTGTTCAATACCCAGGATCTAGTACTGGACCTCACCCTCCATCTTCACTTTTTTCGTTACACTTTAACTTTACTGTCTGTCTAGACTGACTAGACTGCCACTTTAACTCTGGACTTGCACAGCACAGTGCCACTTTATACAAACCATACTGCACATGGACACTTTAAGGACAATCACAAAATCATTTTAATTTATACTGTAGTTATAATTTATAGTTTATACTTTTTATCTACCTCCTTTTGGTTTTATTTTTATCCTTAATTCCATTCCTTTTTATGCTTGAATACAGATTACATTTCTGGTTAGATACTTTTTATTGGCTCTGTGCTTGAAAATGACAGTAAAGTCGAATCTAATCTAATCTAATTTAATCTTTAAGATTGCATGAGACTCACTTCCTGTAGTGCTTGTTTACACAGTGGACAGCGAAGATTATGGTCAAGACTTCTCTCAATACAGTTCTTGCAGAATGTGTGCCCACATGGTGTTGTAACCGGATCATAGAACAGCCTGAGGGCCAACAACCGTGTAAAAGAGACCACAAAATACAAGGCATAAATAATGTTTTCTACATAATACATTTTAAATACATAATAATAGCAGTATGCCATGTCAGTAAACATATACATTACATGTGACAATGACAATAAGGAAATTATTACTGCAGTGAATAATATATTAACTAATCAATGCCAAGACACCAGTGGCAATACTTCCAGAGTTCAGGGTATTTTGGCCTATAGATGTACTGACCTGATGCAGAGGGGGCACTCAAAGTCAGACACTGACAGGGGTGATGTCTCCTGGTCCACTACAAGAGGAAAGAACATCAGGTCAACTCTGGTTTACTCATAATACTAAACATGTAGACAATTGAACTGTAGGCTAGTCTAGCAAATATGAAGGGTATAACACAAAATGTAGGTACAAAATTCTGCTCACATTTCTTATGTTTATGCATGCACTTCGCTTTAAAATCCAATGGAGTGTCTACGTGATGTGAATTACTGCATGACAGAGTAAAGTGACTGTACAATCCATATATCCACTCACCACTCATCTGTATTTCCTTCTTCTTTACCATCTGCTCATCACTCTCCTGGGCTGTGCAAATGAAAGCCACGGGCTGGAACTCAGTACTGGCGTTGTGCTTGACATGAGATGTAGTCTGCTGGAGATGAGAAGCAAAACACCAGGGTTGTATGTATAAAGTCACACAAGGTAAAAATTTGTTCTTAAGTGACAAAATTTGCTCTCTGCCCTTGGCAAAACCAATCCTGATATAAGACATACATAAAAAAAGCAGTAGTTATACAGTTTGGAACTAACAAACATTTTCATTCATCTGTGGAGAGGTGGATGCAAGTTCAGGTGAACAATATTCAAAACAATAATAGCAATAGTTCACAACATGAGGCAAAATATTGGAACAGGCAGAAGTCAGGCGATCAGCAAACAGAGTATTCAAGTGCAGGCAAGGTCAAAACAATCAAGAATGAAAAAAAAACCTAAACTGTGAACACAAACAAAAGACATAGTATTGACAGACCATTTCAATAACTGAATGAGTACTTTGTGGAGATTACAAGACACAAAAGGTTGTAAATAGAAAAACTAATCAAAGAGAATACATAACAGTTGAGACTAATCAGGGCACATTGTAGTCAAACATTGAAAATAAAGAGGGAGAGACAAGAAATGAATTAAAAACAAAATACATGTGGCAATTGAAACAAACGCATGAAAACATGGAACAAAGCTGACATGAGCGCCATAATGCTATAGGTTGATCTGCATACTGTGCATCTCGGCTCGCAACGTACAGTGCAAGGGGAAAATTCATGACCATATTAAATAAGTGGTTACATAAAAAGATTTTGTATTCACTTATTTCCAAATTTAGGAAATTTTAGATTCTCGTATTATTTTCTAAATATCATATTATTATGACAATGGCATTATGATGAGTACAGCAGAACTGGCACAAACTACTGTACATTCATATCCAAATGGTACAACAGCCATCAGGCCTTTTTACCTGCTCACAAGGAAACTTGTCCTCCATCTGCTTCCAGGGTAACTTCAGGCCCTCAGTGGGGGGAGAACCAAAGGTATCAGTTTGAGAACTGCAGTCTCGAAGATAATCATCCACAGCTTGCAAGATCTGGGGCACCTCCTCTGGTGTGGCCATGCCCTCCATCTCCAAGATCTGAACATCAACAAAAGAAAGCCAACATAAATCAAAATCAAATAATGAGAATTTTTTGACAAATTCCTGTTTTGCTACTGGTGGAATAACAGAATAAAGTAAGAATAAAATAAAGATGAAGTAAAATAAATATAGAAAATATTGAAAAATTAAACAAAATGAATGTATAACTCTAAAATATGCATAATAAATCCATAATGAAATAGTAATCCTATACCCTACCCTATACACGCATCTCTCTCCCCCTCCCTCCCTCCCTCCCTCCCTCGGTCCATAGCTATTCAAGGTGCAAGAACTACAGTATATAGGGTTGCAGCTGTAGACAGTGTAAGGGTTATGTATACAGTATTTTCCAGAGAAGAGTTATTTCAGATGCTGTATTATCTACAGATAATAGATAATAGTGTCCAGTGCATAAAATGGTAAATGTACAATGATGCATAGTTAAAAAGACTAGATTAGAGTTCTGGGTTGTATAATTTGATGGCTGCTGGGAGAAATGCCCTGTATACATGTTCCTTCCAGAAGGCAACTCTGTCCCTGTAGTGCTTTACTGAGTGGACAGGAGGGAGTCTTCATGATCACTGACACCTTTGCCAACACCTACTTTGCCACCATCTAAGTCATCTTTACCACCATCTACACTGTGTCCAGTTTAGCCCCATGGATTTAACTGACCTTACAAATGATCTTATTCATTGTGTAAATATACTTTTATAGTAGAAAATATGGAACAGATGCTGAGAATGTATCATATATTGCCTGTATATAAAGTATGTGGAGTACACAACTGAAAATGGAACAAAACTGTTTCATTTATTATTCCTCTAGAATATCATTAGATCCACTGATCAAACCTTCTATTATTTACCGCCTTTTTGTGAAATACAAACTCTTTTGGTTTGTTTTCTTTTGTCTGTGTTATAACATTATTTACCTCCCATACCTTCCTAATCTGGTTCTTAGCAGCAGCAAATTCAGGCTGCTGTTTTAGACAGTGATGGAATTGCATGAGAGCTTCAGTCAGTCTCCCCATCTCCAGCAGCACATTCCCTCTTTGGAAGAATGCCTAAGCATGCAGGAAAATGGTCACAAGAGGGCAGACAAGGAAGACTTGACAGAGAAATGCATAAGAAGTCATGCATATAACACATTACACTACAGTATAGAATTAATAAAACACAGATAAGCTGTCCACATAAAGAAGTTTTGGAGTTAGATGAAGAACAATACATTTAAAATATGTATAAATTACTAAATGATGTTTCTCATCAACAATTTTAAATCTACCAAAATTTTGTTATAAAAAGCAGTTCACTAAACATTGACAAGCTGATGGCAGTACAACAGCAAAGTTAACCTTCATGAATTGAGCATCAGAACAAACCTAGGCTTCCTATATCAGACCTGTCATAACCTCTCACTTACATTAACACTCCCATATCATACATTTGGTATTTGATGTATTTCCCTGAAGTCCACATTTGTGTACAGCATACATTATATACAAAAACGTAATAATTTATTAATAAATTAAATAAATTAGATTTAAATGAACAGTTTCCAACCTCTCCTAATCCCTTCTAAACTACACTACACTAGGCATGCTGCTCTAGGTTCAAATAAAGGTAAGACAAATCTAGTCATCAGCAAGAAATAAACATCAGATGCTCATTTTACATATTTGAGTCCTTGTTACTTGTTTGTGTCCTGATATCCAGTTGGTGTTACTTTTTCATTTTAATAACTGCTACATAGCTCAACATGAGTGGGTGAGGCTAGACAGCTAGGAAGTGAAAGGGTGGAGAAATTTTAACTTGTTCAGTTCTGTGATGTCTAAGAAATTAGATTAATGAAACCGGTTGTTTTATATCTCCTTCATTAAAGGGTGGGGGATTTATGTTCTCATTATTGAGAATGAGAATTAGTAGTTGAATGTTTTTAGGATTTCAAACCTCAATGAGTGACAAATTTCAAACTTAATATGTAAAACTACATCAAGCTCTACATAGACTTCCATAGGGATATAGTGATGTCAGATTATACAATCAGCTAAGTGTTTACCAAATGCAGATTACACTAACAGTAAACCCAACAACCCAAATATTTCCACAGAGAACACTCTGAAGTTTTTACCTCAGACCAGTTTGGCCTGGCACAACACAAATCTTCCAGGTCACAAAGAGCTTCAGAAAAGCACCGGAGCCCTATGTTGGCCTCTGCCTTCCATGCTTTCAGACTCAAATCAACAGGATCTGCAGAAAACAGTGTGCATAATAAGAGACAAATAAATAGCAAGAAATTTCTGTTTAGATTGTTTTAGTTTTGATTGTCAAATATTATTCAAAGTGACAGCAGGCCCCTAAAGGCACATGTAATCGTATTGTCAATAGCGTAGTCTTGCAGTGACCATCCCACACCTTTACTAACAGAAGAGAATCACTGCTGACAACCTACAGCACACACCGTCTTTTATTTGGAGTTGGAATTCTTAATATATTAGATTCAATTCAGTTCAATTTATTTTTGTAGAGCTTTTAACAATTCACATTGTCTCAAAGCAGCTTTACAGAGGTATAGAAACAATAAAAAAAAAGGAAAGTTTAAAGTTTATAATTAAGTTACTACTGTACAATATATATCTCTAACATCTATCCATAATGAACAAGCCAGAGGTGACAGTGACAAGGAAAAGCTCTCTGAGATAATATGAGGAAGAAATCTTGAGAGGAACCAGACTAATAAGGAAAAGTATATGCTGTATGTATATAAAAGAGGAAGCAGTTAAACATAGAAAACAAGATTACACAAGAAGTGAAATAAACACAGGGCATGAACACAGGGCAATAAATGCAGAGCTCTGCCTATAACTGGGTAATAAAATAAGCTAATAAAATGTGGTATTAAGGTATTAAGTTAATAAAATGTGTGTGCGGTATAAGACAGGCCTGACCACTGGAAAATTGTATATGCATGCATAATAATTCTACATATAATACACATACTAGTTCTGCAATCATCATGCTCCCACACATATTTTAACAATTTACAGTAAATTGACATTGAAATCACTCAACTATTAATATTTGTCATGAGTTCAACAAGGTTTAAAGCAGCCCAACAGATGAGCTGATTAAAGCAATGATATAATTAGGTTTTAATTATATTGTTATAATCGCTACTTGAACGCCTACTGATGCTTGGATTACTCATGTATTTGCATTTTAGTAAATTCAGCTTAAGTAATCAAGAAACCAAATAGGAATCTGGGCAAACAGAATAGAAGATTCATGGCTAATATAAGCAGTCACACATCGCGTGATTACAGATGCTGATACAGACATGGCACCCCTGGCTGGCAGATTTAGACCCTGACTTAAATTTAGCCTACACTGTGCAGCAAAATGACTTGCTTTTCTTAAAAACCTTAAAACCTCCTTGTTTACACCTAGACCCATGTTCCAGTGATAACAACGGTTCTTTTGGGTTTGTGGGTCCTGATCACAATGTCAAAGAAAACAAATTCAGACAAGAGGCACAAGACCAACACTTTTGGCCAATGTGTTGACATATAGTTCATTTTGAAAAGAAAATGAATGAATGAACTTACATTCAAAAGTGTTCACTAGTATATGATTGTTTTTGCACCTGAGTTTGGGGAACCTGGTGGGTTTTTTCTCTTGGTTCAGTTAATTTAGACAGAAATGAACACATAATATGAATGCAGTTATGCTTAGATCCGCACCTGAACAAGGTCTCAGCCTGATTTTAAACTAACTCTAAATATACCCAACGGACCAACAAACTAACCTGTATAACAATGCATGATGGGAACTCTTTTACATTGTTTGATATATACCATGTTTGATTAACTAAAGGTGCACAGCATAAGCTCCTCGAGTTAATATGTCTGTCAGACTTTTGGTGATGAATTCTATGAGTGAGCACAGATACAAAAAATGGTGAATTATAAATAAATATAAATATAAAGAAACCCAGAAACAAAGCCATAATAAGCTCACAGAGCTACTGACAGCTATGAGTAAAAGGCTAGAACATAAACAGGCACTCTCTATAAAGACATAAGTACATAAAGACATTTTGGTATGCTTAATATTGCCATATAAAAATAAACCAAGTCAAAGAGTAACAATTTATGTCCCCTATTTCAGAAAGATTAGTATAAATCTACAGGTATAAAAATGAAACAGAACATTAGTACACTATTTTGCTGTAGGGTTTAGTGTCTTGCAGACATTGTTTCATATTGTATTTAACTAGCTTCATTATTTATGCTGGCATTGTAGTGCCCTATTAATGTTTTTTGACATGTACAACTGACACGTCTGAAAGAAAGAACGTTCTTCACCTCAAGGGCTGGGTTCAAGAACATTTCTTTATGTACTGTATGAGCATAGAAATGTTCACAAACTTATACAACCAAGTTATTCAGTTTTTTCTTTTCTTTTTACCCCTAAATCATTTCTATTTTTTTTTTTGTTTGTTTGTTTGATGTTAGAACACATTTAAGGTGTAAAATGGCATGTATTTATAGACAGTAGGTAGATACAATATCAGATTCCTAATTATTGACTTTGACATGGATCGACTGGGATTTGTAGAGGAAGCAGATGCATGCACGCTGTTTTATTTTATAAGGTGCAAAAGAAACAACAAAACAGAGAGTGTAAACCAACACATACAGACTGTATGACAGACAGGAATGACAGGCATTGAAAGGCAAAGTAACAAACATCAACACAAGCACACAAAACTGAATTTATGGAATATAGGAGTACTGATTAGTATAAACAGAACAGGTATTAATCCTGAGTGAGATATGCGGTCGCCTCATGTGACATGCAGGGACTGATGGGTAATCTAATCTAATAACGTGTCAATTTCAGCATAACTATGACAGTGAAAGATTTATTAATATTTTAGCTGCCTGCTACAGTAGACTTTTGGGGTGGAAAGTAAATAACATAAGAATTTTAGTGACAATTTTTAACATTAACCTATATCCAATTCAGGTGAACTATTCTATACTTTTCTTATAGAAGTTTTTATGAATGAGGCCACCTTTAAAGGTCTATACATTTTAATCAGAAATTAATTTATTGCTTTATGTGTTGCGGATTAAATATTGTAATCTATGTTTGCCTGTCGTCTGGAACTCATACCCATCATACACATCACCTGACTGATTCTTTCTGGTGTTTCAAAACTTTACAGGTTTTTTATAAGATATTTCATTATAATAAAATTTCTTATAATCACATTTCATTTTTAAAGCTATAGATTAAAAGTTCACAGGATTGCAAAGATCCATGAACCCTAATTTACTGGCAGAAGAAATGTGGTATGGGAGTCCCCTCAAACACCCATAACTGTAATTCAATTTTCAACATCCAAATGTCAAATGTGTCTCTTAATTTGTTTTATTCTATTTCATTTCCAGAGAGTTCATTATGGTAAGAAATAGAATAAGGAATCAGGCAATTTTCCCATTTCTGTTTAAGACCAGTTAGCTTCTCTCTGAACATACAGTAGGGATATCATGGTGAGAGTACCAGGGTTAGGAGTGGATATGTTTTTTTATAAGATAAAATGACATTTTTACCATAATTTTAGCATCTAAATATCAGTGGTACTATCCAAAAAAGTGTTTTATATCATTATTAACATTTCAAGAATTAGGTAATTGTAGATCATGGCTTTAATAATTCATTTAAAAAAATCATGCTAGCACTGCTCCTATGCATCTATGCAAAATACCGTATTGTGTTACACCTCTCAGTTTAAGTGTACTCATGTGGTAAATTTATTTAGTATAGTTTCTCACCACACTAGAAACTCATTTCCTGGCTATGCCACTGATATCAGCTCTAAAAGATCAGTTTATATATATATATATATATATATATATATATATATATATATATATATATATATATATATATATATATATATATATATATATATATATATATATCCAACCAGCTAATAACCACTTGAGCTACAGTTCTTGATAAAATTCACTTCTTCTCCATGCATGCAAAATCAAGTCAATCAAATTATCGTAAGAATTAATCAGGATAATCTGCTTTGTGTCACACAACCTCGTTAGGTTTATGTCCACCATGTTCATTTACTTACGTCACACTTACATATCTTATCGTAATATAGTAGCGCTATAACACACCATGAGGTGTAAGTGTACTTTTCATGTGTACGATGAGCGGTATGACACGTGACTTCGTGAACAGCTCGATATGCATGCGCCTGCGCACACGAGATCTTATCCCCTACAGGGCAGATAACGTTGGTTCAATCCTGCCTCGTTATTTAACAGCCATGTCGGAACATTTACATGTAAGAAAAAAAAAAACTTTTCTTACATTTGTAAGAAAAGTTGGTTTAGTTTGGTGTTATTAAATGCAATGTTGCCATGTCTCACATCCTTACCTATCTTTAGCAGTGCTTTTGTAAAGTCTCCAGCCACCAGCCTCTCCTGTATTTCAGATCTCGTCTTGGTTTCCTCAGGGCAGTATTTCTCAATGATACAGAAGAGCAAAACGTTGTTTTTTATGTTTTTTGCGTCCCTTTGCTTTAGCCTCTCCATGCAGACTGGGCATCTGGACGGTACACAGACTCCCATAATGCACCTGCGGCAGAACGAGTGACCGCAGCTCATCGTCACTGGTTCAAACAGAAGAAACAGGCATATGGGACAATCCAGATGCTCCATGTCCAACGTATCTTACATGTAACACCACTGTGAAATATGAACGTCTGCAGTCCTTTCTAACAGCACCCAAGAGGCGCCGGTGTGAGCAGCTTCAGATGGTTTCAGTTCAGGCAGTAATGTTGATCTACTACCATGAGCTTCTCCTGAGGGATTGTAGTAAGCAGACCTTTTCAATGCGGTATCGAGACTTTTTTTTCTCTAATAGGAAGTTAATCCCTGTTTCACACGATTGTCCAGAGTGCCATCCAGTCTTTGTTTTTCAATCTATGGTGAATAATAAGATTCTCACAGCTTCATCCAACGTACCCTAAAATAACGATCTTGCGATATAATATCTTTCTGTGGATATTTTATCACAATATCGACATATTTTAACCGTCGCTGCCCGCACAACAGTAAATTCTGAGCTATATTCTGACGCCGTAAGTTACATAAATAAAACCACGTGACGACGTGGCGCGGTTCCTATTGGCTAAGGGCTGCGCTTGCCGAAACGGTTTCATAACCTGACATTTTCATAACATGGTTTAATAACATTCAAATCCCGTTTAACGAGTTTTAACGAGTCCTAATTTAAGAAGAGGTGCATATAACCCTATATAACACTACAGTATAGTGTTATATAGGGTCAGGCATACAATAGATGAGTTTATATATATATATATATATATATATATATATATATATATATATATATATATATATATATATATATATATATATATATATGGTATTTATATGAGTTATAGTTAACATATTGTGTCCATTGTAGATAGTGTGTGTGTGTCTTGCACATGCCACTATTTGCCAACAGAACAGAAGTTTACAAATGGAAGTTTCAGGTACTTCTAATTTTAATTCTTCTTCACACTTAAGTGTACCTGGGCTTTCAAACAGGATGTCCAGCAGATCCAGGAAGTTAACTAGGATGGACATATTGAGCTTCTTCAGCTCTGACCTGCGGTCAAACTGCATTAGGTGCAGCCTCTCAATGCCTGGTTTTGACTTCATGTAAAACCTTCATTAAAATATGCAAGCTTATCATTGTCCCCTCTGCAACAAGGCCAGGTCTTTTGCTATGCATTGATGATATTTGGGTTGAAAATGAAAAAAATGACTGGCAGGTGTTTCTTGTTTTCCAGGTGTACCAGATTAGATTGATCATCTATAACAAAACTAATAACTATGAATATCTACTCTTGGTTTGAGTCCTGGGTTTCACCTTTGAAGACTGTATTTGCTGTTAAAAAGAATGCAGCAACATGAAGACCAGGGAAAAGCAGGCCATTCTAAAACTGAGAATGTCCAGAAAAAAGAAAGAACCTATTGGTGTACCAACAACCAGGCACTGAACAGGTTGGCTAAGAAACAGCAGTTGATGACAGATTCATCCTTAGAGTTCTGAAGGAAAAACCAAAACCAACATTTCAACCATCAAAACCAACTTTAAAAATTTCAAAACCAATCATTAGTGCTATCACAAACCTCCTCCACAGGGCAAAGCTGAAGGTAACACAATCAAAATTTAAAAAAGACTTCGAGAGCAGAAGTAATGAGGCCATACCACAAGATGCAATCCACTCACTCATCAGCAGTAAGAATCTGAAGAATTGAAAATCGCTCTTGTTTTTGTACCTTTTTTGGGGTTTTTTCCCCACAAACCCTAGTGCTCATCAATAATAAAGACCATTTAAAATAATTTGATTGCAGTTATTTAAGTGGCATAGAGTTGTGGATAATCATTAGCATGTATTACCATTTTAATTAAATTAAATTATACAGGTTTGTACAGATTACAAAAGAAAGAAAAAAAACCAGAGGCATACTTGCTATTTTGAAAGTAATTATTAGTAAAACAAAGTTTTTATTAGAAACAAGAACCTGACAATTCCTGGAAACAAGATAAAGGCATTAAAGTTGTAAACAAAATGAAAAAATACCATATTTAAATTTTTTGTTTTGTACAGAATTTGGAAAGACATTTTATAAGAAAAAACCTTCCCCTCCAAACATGAATGGCTTTGCTACTGACTGCTGCAACAGTTTTATCAATCTGATATTTACCCTAAAACAAAACAAAAGAAAAAAAAAATTACTTTTACGTCATTTCATCAATGATTCTGCACATCATAGCATCTTTATCCCATACTTTTTCCTTTGTAGAAGTGGGTACATTTTTGTCTGGTTGTCCTACCATGCAGCTAACTCCAATTTCCTCCACATCCATGGGTTCAGTTTTTAGTCTAATATCCCCCCCTGAACCTGAAACCACCACTCCAGCTATACCAGAGGTGTCAGGCTGGGGCAAATCATCAGGCAGTGAGGCAAGGCAGCCATGGATCATCTCTACAACACGTTCCAAGTGTTTCTGGAAGCGCTCAGCTGTCTCCAACCTCTGCCTCTTCTGTACTTCCATCATCACTCGCAGTGTCTCACGAGCTTGATGAGGTCGATACTCATTAATCAGGTGGTGCATGTGCACAAAAAGAAGTTTCATGTCCTCCAATTTCTCTTCACGCTTAATGCTGCCTGGGCTTTTGATCAGGATGTCCAGCAAGTCCAGGAAGTTAACTAGGATAGACATATTAAGCTTTTTCAACTCTCGTTTGTGGTCAAACTGCATTGGGTGCAGCCTCTCAATCCCCTGACTCTCCAGTGGCCGGATGATAAGGTCATCACACTGAAACAGATTGCCAAACATTGTGTAATTATCCCGAATGGGAGGAGGTGGTTTAGGGGCCAGTCCTTTCCGTACATTGTCATCTGTGTATTCTTTGAAGTACTGCATCGGTGGCAGCGGGAGGGCGCTGACCTGCTGCGGCTCACCCATTTTGAGGGTCTGACAAATACACAAGAGAAATTTAGGTTTTCTGACCCAAATCTGGAGTCAAACATACAACCTACTTCTAATTCAACTGGATTTAGAATGTGTACTAAATTACAAGCTTCTTGTAGATCATCTAAAATATAAGTAAGGACTGTGACAAAATTTGCATATGTGAAAACCACATTTTCTTATTTCTTTTATGTAAAAGTGAGGCAAATCAGCTGCTGAAAAATGTAGACGGTATAGAATAATATATTAATAGAAATTTGACATGTGACAGCCTTAATGCAGAAATGTCAAGACCATTAACTCAGCTACTGACAAAAGGTCATAATGATATGTAATTCAGTAGCAAGCTAAAATGTGACGATCCCAATATTGATTTCACTGCAAAACATACAAAAGAGATCAGTCCACCTTGTGTGATGTGTCCTGTTATGTAAACTGTCCTGTTATGTTTGACAACATTTTAAACATTAAACTTGCAGTGCTAAAGTTTTAGAAGTACAAGCCAACTAGTCCCAGACTGATATAAAGACAAGTTAACTCTTCGAGACATTGGACAAAAGCGGGATATTTATTTTTAAGTATTGGTACTGTTTACTAACCTGCGTAAAAAAGTTACGTTTGTAGATTTGCACTCTAATTTATACAACAGTATTTGAAAATATTACCCAAAACAACCACAAGTCTAATTCTCACATGAAACCCAACTTACTAGCTAGCTAGCTTTGGACAAACTAACAAAATATGTATAACTCCTTACTGTTATTAAGATATATAATTTATTCAGATAACACCCTACTTTGTGCTTTTAGAATGATATTTGCACAGCTAAACGGTTCTAGACCATGGTACTGGTAAAGTAGCTAGCATTAGCTAAGCGCATTCTTATTGTTAGACGATAACCTAGTCTCCATAATCATGGCTAGTTAGTTTTGTTGTAACTAAGACACCATATCGACATTTAAGTATAAATCAATACGTACCAAACCACTTTCCAATAAATATTTGTATCACTTGCTAAAGCTTACAAGCAAACATAGGAACTCAACGCTTTCCTGTTCGCATTACGCGAGAGAAATACTCGTGTAACGGTCCCTCTGATTGGACAAAATGGTCTTAGAAACGGAAGATCTTATTGGTGGAAAATTGGTGCGTGTGTGTGTGTGTGTGTGTGTGTGTGTGTGTGTGTGTGTGTGTGTGTGTGTGTGTGTGTGTGTGTGTGTGTGTGTGTGTGCGTGCGTGCGTGTGTCGTAGTAAGCTGTGAGAAACGTACATATGTTTTCACACTAATAAATTACCTGATATATTGGTATATATACAT
Source organism: Tachysurus fulvidraco (assembly GCF_022655615.1). NCBI lineage: Eukaryota > Metazoa > Chordata > Actinopteri > Siluriformes > Bagridae > Tachysurus > Tachysurus fulvidraco. Next base: position 12,134,073 of record NC_062534.1, read on the forward strand.
GCTTATATATCATGCATATTTCCTTTCAGTAATGATAAATTGCTATATCGCTATTATAATGACACATGTATATGCTATAAGTCAAGAAGTCAGGTAATAATGTCAAGTAATATATTCATAATAAAATAAGCCAAGTAATAATGTTTTTCACCTTTACTGAAAACCAGTACTATGAACGTGTGGCTTAAAATGGTAGAAGAAAAGTGTGTCTAGATGTTCTAAATAATGAAATATTGCAGTGTGTGTGTGTGTGTGTGTGTGTGTGTGTGTGTGTGTGTGTGTGTGTGTGTATGTATATATATATATAAATATATATATAAATATATATATATATATATATATATATTATATTTGTTATATATTTTTTTTTTATATAGAGAGAGAGAGAGAGAGAGAGAGAGAGAGAGAGAGAGAGAGAAAGAGAGAGAGAGAGTCATATAGTCAACTTTGGGAACACTGGACTTGAGACAGCTACTGTACCACAATCCATCACAGTCGCTCACATTCACACTTCACACACACTTTTACACTTAAGTCACTTTAACCAATGTTACGGAGAGTGGAAGAACTGGAAGAACTAGAACAAAAGCAAAACTATGGGGAGACCTGAGCTGAACTTTTTTCTGAAAATAATTTGCAGAGCTGTGAATGAAATTCACCAACATGGAAATGAGCTGGGATAAAATTATACTGTATCCAGCCACTAGAGGGCCTCAGAGACATTACACTTTGGAAACCATCTTACGACATCCACTTATACACTGTGTACAGTCACTCACTCACTCACTCACTCACTCACTCATTTTCTACCGCTTATCCGAACTTCTCGGGTCACGGGGAGCCTGTGCCTATCTCAGGCGTCATCGGGCATCAAGGCAGGATACACCCTGGACGGAGTGCCAACCCATCACAGTGTACAGTCATTAATCACAATACTACATTTGTAACACAGAACTGTTAAAAACAAAAATGTCTATTACCCAGAAATATTAATTCAGAATTGCAATATTTACAGTGTTTATATTTGTATTGGTAAGAAAAGGGCGTAAACTGCAGCTCGTTTATACATATTATCACCTGCTCTTCCACTTAAAACTATTATGATCATCACCAGTCTACAGCGAATAAATGCCATATCCTGTTATACTAACACTTTTATTTTAGGGAACAACTAGTCGACAGTAGCTTGTGCAATTGTGCTTGGTGCCATCAACACTCCTACTGCTATGTGGCAGTCACTCAAAATCGAGAGCATCTCACTTCCAAACTGAAATACGTACATTCACATGGTGATCTTGTTTAACATAGACAGACAGACAGACAGACGGATAGATAGATAGATAGATAGATAGATAGATAGATAGATAGATAGATAGATAGATAGATAGATAGATAGATAGATAGATAGATATCTGCATGGGGTATGGGGGGGGTTTAAGTTTGGCACGTACTTTAAAGCATCTAGAGCAGGGGTGTCAAATTTGGTCCGCGGTGTAATTATATTTGGCCCGCGAGATCATATGCGCATTACAGCTGGCTAGCCGCATGCTCCGCTAATACTACAAATCCCAGAATGCCTTTCCACTGTATTGACGCGTAGTCACGAACAGCAAGCGCCCCTCATTCTCTGTTGACAGTCGTTAACAACCATGGAGGGAGGCAGATTATCTGTTCACGAATATAAAGTACAGACCTGTTTGTCTTGTGTGCTAACAGAGCTAACGTGTCTGTAACGAAAGAATATAACATAAGAAGACACTATGAAACGAAACATTATGAGAAGAATAAGGACCTGGACGTAAAGCAGAAGCTCCAGAAGGCGGAGGAGATGAAAAAAAGTCTGGTTTCCCGGCACACTATGTTCATGAAAGCAAAATCAAAAAGTGAAGCTGCTGTAAAGGCTGTAAAGCTTTATTGTGGCAGCAGAGATTGCAAAATCTGCCCGGCCCTTTAATGAGGGAGAGTTTGTCAAAAAGTGTATGATTAAAGTTTGCGACATCGTGTGCCCAGATAAAAGGCAAGAATCAATGTGCAGATCAATGTGCAGATCAATGTGCCGAGTAAATCAGAGTGTAGCAAACAGAGTTTGAACATATGTTTTCTTTATGCACTTTTTCTGCTCCAAGGCATGAACTGTTAATAGTCGAAAAGTTTTCATTGAATGAAATTATTATTTTTGGTTGTTTTGTTGTTGGTTTTGAAAAAGATCCACTTCAAAAAGGAACTTAAAATGATACAGTGAGAGGCATAATTTATTTTATTTATTTAAATAAGAAATGAACACCACTGATGTGTCTTTTATTTCAAATTTAAATTCTTACAGTATGTGTTTGTAATATCAGGCTCTGGTTGTTCCAAATCCTGTCTTCAAGCAAAACTAAAGTTTGTTTCCATATGAAAAAGGTTGAACATTACATACAGTATCAGTTGCAGTTCATTTTTCAATAAATATTCAGTTTGGCCCGTGACTTTCTCTCAGTTTTATTTTTGGCCCAATGTGAATTTGAGTTTGACACCCCTGATCTAGAGCATCTATTACTGACCCTTTCTGTTAGATGCCCTTCTTCCTGGCTAGTCCTTCCTGGCTAGTCTTCCTGGCTAGTCCTGCTTTCTGGAGCTATTTTTTTTAATACTTACTAGTCAATCATGCAACATATATGAATGTCAGTCAAGCAGAGGACCTTCTTACCTCAAGTTATTGGGCTTTAGTGCCACCTAGCTCCTATTATAATCAGTTTCTCTTAACACTGGAAGACTCTGAAAGTGGAGATCAGACTCGTTTGAGAGTTGATTAGTAATACTGCAGTTTGTTTAGGAATGCATGGTGTGATATTTAACTGTAATAAAACACGTAGCAAGAGTATGACTGCATTCCATACATTATATTTAATCACAGGAATTGGAGTAGGCATCATTTCTTTTTTATAACTTGAAATCTGACTTTTGCTGTGTCAGGAGGCAGTTAGAATAGTTCAGGTACTCAAATATTTTATTAATTGTAGCAAACAAGACAACCACATAAATCAAAATCATTGTTAAACAACAGGCATGGGTCAGGTGATGAGCATACAGCATAAACAAGGGCAGGTAAAGGCAAAAACATGAATAACACAACTTGGTCATAAGTAAAACAATAGTAAATAGTTAGGTAATAGTAAAAAAGAGAGAGAGAGAAAATGCTTGTTAAACACAAAAGGACCCCAAGTATATAACTGGTAAAACAACTGAAAGTCTGTTTATTCTGTTTGTGTAGTGGTGACTGTGATTGAGTTCAGGTGTGTGTATTAGTAATCAGGTAGTGTAAACATGAGCTTATGGATTTAGTTCTCAGCAGTCATGTTTGTAGGCTACACTGGGTTCTGGGAAGTGTAGCTGGAGAATTGTGGATGAAATTATTTGATTAAAATTGGATGTAATGTTTCATTCATGATATTTATAAATTCTATCATGAATAAACTAATTTATAAAATGATGTCTCCATAACTAAAGATAAACCTAACTATGATTTTCATAAAAAATATTTTTATTCTCATAAAAATTCTCCCAATAAAAGTTCGGATTCAGAATTAAAAATTGCCCTGAATTCTATTGTTAGATTTTGTTTTGACATAGAGTTTAGGAAACATTACCATTGTGCTGGTGAGTTCCATGACAGAACCTTTTGCTGTATTAATAAACCTATACACACTATGGTAAAATGTTTGTACCATTTTAGTAACGTGGGTGTGTTGTTTATATATACTGGCATTTGTGATGAGAGTATGTGTTTTAAACTAAAGTGAATTAAGCCACAGGTACCCTTTGCAAAAATGTGCAGCACAACCCTGACAACAACTGGAGCATACAGTAGGATCAAACTAGGGACACTGGAGCTGTGAAATGGCAGCAGTAGTTGCTGTTGCGCCATCATGCGTCCCCAATGCTAATCTTTATGTGAAAGTACCCCTTATATACAAACAGCTCATTTGTGTGTGTGTGTGTGTGTGTGTGTGTGTGTGTGTGTGTGTGTGTGTGTGTGTGTGTGTGTGTGTGTGTGTGTGTGTGCGTGTGTGTGTGTGTGTGTGTGTGTGTGTGTGTGTGTGTGTGCGTGTGTGTAGGCTTCATATCTGCCTAACTAAAGGAAGTGGCTTATGCAGTGCAAGTTTTTTACCGGAAACCCACAACTTATGTCGCAAGTTCACATATGTGAGCTAGTTCACTAAAACAGACTTGACAGTTAACAACATTATGCCTCAATCTCAGCAGTGTTTCTCCAACAATTTCAGTTTAACATGTACCCCCGAGTTATCTTGAAAGGAATCTTATATAAAAAATCTCAGCAAAAACGAAGAACATCCCCTTGTAATTATAAGGAAAGATATTTTGTGTTAAACACAGAGGATCTGACCTACTCTGAGCGTCGCCCAGGGGTGAGTTAATGCAGTTAATTTCTGACAGTATTGAGTTGTCTTAAACATTTAATAAAATCTGCACTTTATCATTGACTATTTAAATTTTAGTCCTGTTTTAGAGTTTTTCTGTGTTCATGCACAGGACTTAATAAGTGTCTTAATATACTGCATTAATATACTTTTTTACATTTGAAGTTACTTTCTTAAATAACAGTAGGAAAAAAAAAACGTTTTCTGGTGTTTTAGAAAAAGCCAATTCAGAAGGGCTGCATTGAACTTCCCCGGATTAAGTGTGTAGAGATTGTACGCAGTGACCTTCCCATTCCCTGTGAATACAAATATCCTTTCCAGGTGAGAGTGCCTTAAAAGATTCTATAACATCATTAACATTTATATTAAAGCTCAGCAAAATAATATATATTGTTTTAACCAGAGTGATTTAGCGCAGTTGTTTTATATTGATTGGATTAATAGGTTTAATATGGTGTTGAAAAGCGTTACAACATGAATAAACAATCCTTTTATTCTAAAATTGTGGGTCTTTTCCTCTTTCATTTAACCCTCACTTTCAGCGTTTATAGTATTAGTATAGCAATGTAAACAAAAAATATGTCACCAATAAAATTAATAAAATAGGCAAGAGACGGGAAAGAGTGCAGTCCACATATAATTTATTTGCTATGTGCAGTGTATTTACTATTCAGCATTTATTATTAATAGCTAGATTTAGTAAATGAGTTTAGTAAATTTAGATTTATGTAAATGTGTATATGAAAATGTATTGTTTCTGGTTTTCTTACAGGTTGTCTATGATAACTACCACCTTTATGTGTTTGCGCCAGACAATGACTGCAGGTTAAAGTGGGTCAGAGCTCTTAAAGAGGGTGAGCAGCTGTTTGGGAGTGTATCATAAACAAAACATGTATTATAATGTTTTATATTTGTTTTATTATTGATTATCTGCATTTTATCTCAATAAATATTTTATTTATCTTGTCTTGTATGAAGAGACAAGAGGCAACAACCTTGCTTTGAACTATCATCCTGATTTCTGGGTTGAGGGAAGATGGAGGTGTTGTAACAGGACAGATAAGTCGGCACCTGGGTGCAGTGACTATTATCCAAGTGGAAGTGGTAAAATAAAACATAGCTGCTATGAAAATCATACTATATTTGAACAAAAAGCTTATGCTCATAAGAAATATTGCTTATTTTAAATCATGAATATTTTCTTAACACAGCATCCAAAAAGCCCTTGCCTCCAACACCAGATCCAGAGGTAAATGTAATATGTATTTCTATCACTCTGAGATGTTTACTGTATGAGACCAATGAAAGTAGCTGTGATTACTACCATACTTAGATATCCTGAATTATTTCTGTGCTTTTTGTTTTCCCACAGCGGCGGTTCTCTAGCCCAGAACCACGGATTGTTGTGGCTCTGAAGAACTTTATCCCTCAAGAAGACACAGACATTCCACTGCACAAAGATGAGGAGTACACTGTAATAGATTGTTCTGAAACCAACTGGTGGACCGTCAGAGATAAAAATGGGTAAATATGCAGTACATAATTTCTCTACACGTCTTTGTCTTGGGGTGTGAAATTTTTCTTTTCAAAACTATATATTTCTTAGTTGGAAAAAGTTTACATGCCCATTAGAAGTGACCCAATTACTAATTATAACAATCTTGATTTGCATTGTTATGCTCCAGTTTTCTAGACTCCAACATCCAGAATATCCACAAGAACCTATAGCTGTTTAAGGAAACACTACTGTTTTATCAAATTCTGGCCTGTGGACAGTGTAATATATCAGTAATATTTCTATACAATTAAAGAGCAAAGACAGGCAAAAACAAAATAGATGTATTTAATTTGGTTATTTTTCTATCATAAACCTGGAAGATTATTGTTAAACAGCTGCATGTTTAGATGTGTAGCTTGAGGCTGGGTGGCATTATCAGAATTTGGATCTAGTAAAAAAATATCTGAATTATTTGTTGTAAAATATGCTCTTAAACCTGTTAATATTGAGATTGCAATTTTTGTTATCATTTCATCAGTCATTACTGTCATTATTCTTTAAATGTTATTCGTTAGTCCAAAATGCCAAAAAAACCTACACCACTGGCTGATGTTCTTGCCTATGTTGTTTTATTATGGCCTTCAGTATTGTTGGTCTGTTGCATGATATCACAGACTGATATTAGAGCTCTCCTGCTCAGCTGTATAAAAAGAAAGAAAGAGTTGATTATTCTTATGATAATACTAATTAAATGTAATAAGCTCATTTTTTTCTATTAATATATAAATGAACATTTTAGCACTACAAGCATTTTTTCACCTTTGAAATCTTTCCTTATCAAAAAGTGTAACCTTTATTCACCAACATGCAGCAGTATGTCTAGTAGTATTCTGTAGGTTAGAAAAATTAATTTTATGGGTGTGGATCCTAAACCAGGAACTGCATAAAAAAAGGCCGAGAAGCACAGAATTTCTACATAGAGTTTCGTCAGAGTGTTTCTCTGCATGTCTGTGTTAGGCAATGGACCAGATCCTTTGAAATCGACAGTTGCTATTTTGTAGTTCATTTGCTTATTTGACTTCCTTACAATAAACTCTAAAACATTAGAACTTATTTGCTGACTACAGCAAGAAAATGTGAAAAAGTTTTGTCTTAAAGGAATATTGCAGTGCTTTTCAACGAATCTCTATCTTCATCTGTAGCGTATGTGTGATTAACACAAACCAGAAGTTTATATAAAAACCCCAAACTATTACACTTTAACAATGATATAAGAAAAGCATTTGAAAATGTTTTATAAAAGCTGATCTTATTCCTCTTTATCCAACTTTAAAACACGGTTAAACACAGACAAATTTATTTAGGCCACTTTGTGCCATTCTTGTATGATCTCATTGATGAAAATTCATTAATCAAAGACTATCATCCAGATTTGGAGTTTACAAATACTGTTGTCTCTTCAGTATTCTATTGTCTAATAGAGTTTAATAAAGATTTTAGGTTGAAAAGGTGTTGGAGAATGACTTTAAAGAAAGTCAAAGGTTAGAATTTATGTTGCTGCCAAAGTAGAGGTCAAAGCCATCACGTTTTGCAGTATTCTTAGTGATAATACCATGTCGTTAGAATCTTTAAATTTAACTAGAATTCTATATGAATCCGTAATCAAATCAGCACTTGGAAATAAAATCGCCTCGTTCATCAATTAGCTGAAAATGAGAAACAATATGAGAAGCTATTCATTCCCGGTGGGTTTCGGTGTTATGGAAGTAAAAGTCTACGAGACAAATCAATATGTCTTTTAATGTGGTTGTACTAAACCACCAATGCACAGATGCCATATTGTATTCTAACACTTATCTATAAAAGCTAGCTTTGGGTCAACACAATGAATACAACTGATTTATCTTTCTTGAGCCAAATGTGTCCACAAAATCATCCTCTCCTTTCCTTTTTTTAATATTTTTCTCAATTTTCTCACAGAAATGTTGGAACTGTGCCTTGCATTTATATTAAAGAGAAACCTTCAAACAACATTGAGCACTTTAAGTAAGAATTACCTATTTAATCACATACATAAAACCATATCTAAATGTACAGAAATATTAATGATTACATATTTCAGCACAGTTTGTTTCTTTTCTTAGCTTATACATATATGTCATAGAAAACACTTATCAATTATTGGTTTGTCCTTGTTTCTTTTATAGATGGTACAACAAAGATATAACCCGGACAGAAGCTGAAGAATTGTTAATTGCAGTGGTAAATATAAAAATTACAAGAAAATATTATGTTCTTATTTCACATGAACAACTAATTTCCTGAAATGAAAGTAAAAGATGTGTCTGAATACTTTGTTCACAGGCTACAGTTGGGTAATTGGGTAATTTTTTTCACAAGCGAGACAAGGTTTCTTTCTGGCTCTCTGCAAGCCTGCAATATTTGCAGGTGCAGTGTGTGCATGTACGGTTCAAACAAAGATCCAAAACCTTTAAACCAGTGTGGCTGTGAGGTTTCCTGTTATAGCTATATCACATGTTAAAGTGAAGACTAAAGTAAATGCGAAGACAGAAAATGTTATACTTGCAGTTACATTTTTAATATCTGTACTGTACTATATTCTATCTAACTGATAATGAGCTATCAACACTAACAGTAGAATAATAAGCGTATAATTGCACCCAGGAGTTAAAGGCCATGTGTTTAAGGCCACGAATAAGCAAAATGTAATCTATGACAGATATCTGTATTTTATGTTATTAGGATAAGGAGGGTGCATTCATGGTGCGTGACTCCCGGCATGCAGGAGTTTACACAGTGTCTGTGTTTACTAAAGCCCCTGGGTAAGCCACATCATCGCAGTCTCTGCATTTAATTTATTATAATTTCCGCAACATGATAGTTTTCTCAGACTCCTTTCGAATCAACGAATTCATATTTTTTGTTAATGTCGCATTTCTGCAGGTCAAATGGGGAAAAGTATCCAAGGGTCAAGCATTATAAGATCAGAGAGACTGAAGATGAAGAGCCCAAGTATTACTTGGCTGAAAAATATTTATTCAGCACCATCCCAGAGCTCATTCATTATCACCAACACAATGCTGCAGGTGAGCTGCAAATATCCTGTTCTAGCTAGTCAGGACATGCTGGTAAACGTTATCTAATAAACTCTTTTAAATGACAGCTCTCTCTGTGGCATCTTGGTCAGTCATAGAATTACAAGATTACATTTAGTAATAATAATAATAATAATAATAATAATAATAATAATAATAATAATTTGAATCATGTAAAATCCTAGTATAACTTTTAGTTATGTTCAGAAATGTTTTTGATGTGTTCAGATGCTGTTTAATTGCGTCTTGTGCAAACCAAAGACAGCTCCAGAATATAAATGTGTGTTGTAATGTGCTTGTCACGTGGTAGGCTTAATAACACGACTGAGGCACTGTGTCTCCCGAAGCCAAGACAATTTTCCCAGGATTGAGGAGCTTGCATCAGGTAGTGGTTCCTAATTTGTAAATTATATATTATATTATATAATTATATAACTTCTTTAAATTCTCAATTCTAAGTCAATTTTTCTTAGTCAATAATAAATGCTTTAAAGACTAATCTAATAGGGTATGTTTATCTATTATCATTTATTTTGTGTGTGTGTGTGTGTGTGTGTGTGTGTGTGTGTGTGTGTGTGTGTGTGTGTGTGTGTGTGTGTGTGTGTGTGTGTCTTCCAGAGAAGTGGGAGTTGGACATGGAAGACTTGACTCTTGGGGCTGAGCTAGGCAGTGGTCAGTTTGGTCTGGTGTTGGAGGGTTTGTGGCATGGTGAGAAAGTAGCTGTAAAGACAATTCGTGAAGAGGCCATGTCTGAAGAGGAGTTTAAAGAGGAGGCAAAGGTTATGATGTAAGTGATGATTTCGTCATTCACACCATAACAGTTTCCATAATACATAATGCATAATAAATGTTAAACTGATTTGTCAACATAATAGTAAGAAAACAGTAGTAGTAGTAACCAAGAACAAATATAGTAGTTCTGAAAAAAAAGGAGAAATGAAAGATTTGAAAAAAAAAAACAACAAAAAAAAAAACACAAAAAACAAATAAATAAAAACCTATATACAGTAAATACTTACACAGCTCATTATATTAGACATTGTTCTGGAATTTCCTAAATATAAAATCCCTTTAATCTATTTTTTTTAAAACATAAAGGTTTTGTTCTTAAATGCCTCTTTTCACTTCAGTCACTTGTTATTTATTTTAATTTTTTATATATGTTCACCAAACACAAAAAGCCTTGCTATGTTGATGAACATTTTATTTTTCAGTTTAATTCTAAAACATTTAAAAGTGATTGCAATATCGCATGCTGTTCCATGTGACTGTAGTATCTGATTCTGTACCACAGGAAAGTATCCCACCCGAAGCTGGTGAAGCTGTACGGTGTCTGCACCCATCAGAAACCCATGTACCTGGTGTTTGAGTTTCTGGAGAACGGCTGCCTCACAGAATTCCTGCGCTCCAGAAAAGGTTGTGTTCCACAGGAAACTTTGCTGAGCATGTGTATAGATGTGAGCGAAGCAATGGCTTACCTGGAGAGCTCAAATTTCATTCACAGAGACCTGGTAAATATTTGTATCCAACAATTCACATTCAGAAGTCATTCTGTAATCATGAAATTTGTTCCAAAATGTGGTTTTACAGGCTGCAAGAAACTGCCTGGTTTCAGGAGACCTTGTAGTGAAAGTCTCCGATTTTGGAATGACCAGGTATGCAAAGATTTATTAGTATATATTAGATTATATTTATACTTCAACAGGGGGTACGCATATTTTTTTTTATCACATACTTGTATCCTTGGTGTTGCCTCATCTTACAGGTTCGTTCTGGATGACCAGTACACCAGCTACACCAGCAAATTCCCTGTAAAGTGGTCATCTCCAGAAGTGATCAGATTTAACAAGTTCAGCAGCAAATCAGATGTGTGGTCATTTGGTGAGAGCAAAACTTTTCATCTGGGGAAAAAATACATTGTAGATTTTTAACATTTTTATATTTTCTTTCATCTAATTGTTTAAAAGTATATATACTTATAAGTGTGTATACTATAATATAAAAAAAATAATAGTTAGATGATGATGATAAGGTTGATATTACAAAATGTTAAAGCAAAAATATTCTCATAGTGGTTAAAACCCAGCTCCGTGGTTGGGCACTCAATTCCCATCACAATTCTGTGAGCAAGGAGTTTGCATTTTCTCTCTGATTCAGGAGTTTTCTCTGGGCACTTCCTCCACCAATTCCAAGACATGCATCATAGGCATTGATTGGCATCTCTAAATTGTCACTGGTGTGTAATTGTGCCCTTTGATGGGTTGGAACCCTTTTGCCTGGAGTCCCTAAGGAAAAGTGGTACAGAAATTGGATGGATGAATGGATGGATGGATGGATGGATGGATGGATGGATGGATGGATGGATGGATGGATGGATGGATGTTTTAAGCCCATACATTATTGTATTAAATTTGAGAGTTGTGCTTTGGTATATTCTCTGGCTCAGGTGTGTTAATGTGGGAGGTGTACAGCGAAGGCCGACTGCCCTACGAGTGCCGAAGTAATGCAGAAGTTGTGGAATCCTTAAACGCAGGATTAAGGTTATTAAAACCCAGACTCTGTCCAGAACCTATTTACCAGCTAATGCAGTGGTGCTGGAAGGAGGTATGTAAACAAATTTCAGTTATGTATTGTATAGACACTGTTAATTGAATATTTTTCCTTAGAATGCTGTTTTTATGTGAAATCAGATGCAAGTTTTATTCAGACATAGGGATCTAACTAGGAGTGAGTTACATAGCAAAAAAAAAAAATCATATCACAATACTTATATATAAAATACAATAAACAATATGGAACACAATATTCAGATTTGCAAACCAAGTGTTATTACTGAATGTCTCCAAAAATAAATTATTTAACATGAAAGACAAAAACAAACATTTGTTACATATATAGATTTTACTACAACAACACATTTGTTTAGAATTGTAATAAAATAAATAAATAAATAAATAAATAAATAAATAAATAAATAAATAAATAAATGCTGCAAAAAATAAGCAAGTCTTAGAAAGTCAAACTCTGTTGAATATAGACATTGTATTTAATATTTCATATTATACCACAAAAAGGTCTTAATTAAATAACAGGAACTAAGTGTTTTTATGGAATTTTCACCACATTAAATTGTAACTATAACTAGACATTGTTTTGTATTGTACTGATGCAGTGTTACTTAGTCATTTACTATAACAGCATACCCAGTCTGATTTTATTCCTTGCTTATTAGATGGTAATAAGACAATCCTTATAAAGATTATAGACTAAAGAAAAATAGATCTTACTCCTCACAGGGCATGTCTACAGGAGGTCTGGAGTGACACTGGGTTTTCTGGCATAGGTTTCTTTCCTAACAAAACTTAGAGCGTTGTTAGAGTGCATATTTAACAGCTCACGGGCCAAACCAGTCAAATGATCCAAACTGCAGTGCTCCCTCCCCTGGCTTCCGTTAGCTGACCGCATCCAAATTAAAAACACTAATGCTTGCCTACAAAGCCAAAAACGGACAGGCACCTTCTTACCTCAAAGCTCTTATCACACCCTGCACTGCACTACTGCCTCTATCTCTGCTTAACTAATCCCACCATCTCTCATGGTACAACATGCATTATGACACTTTTTTTTTTCCTGCCACCTACAGTAGGTGATGGAATGAACTTATTGGAGTTAAATGTCAGAACCGCTGAGTCAGTTGCAGTCTTCAAATGTTGTATAAAGACTTAAATTTGTACCTGTTTTATTAAAAATACTTACTGTATTGCCTCCCAACAGAGTTTTAGGCTGATGGTATTTTTAGTGTGTGACCTAGTGAACCAGAATCAATGTATTCATTGATAGAGACTTCAAAAGGAGGTCAATCTGCATAAAGGCACCTGCTAAATGCCGTAAATGTAAGTCCGATTTCACTGGCAGGTCACAGATTCACAGAATCTTCAATCAAATCATCAAATTTTAATCCATGCTGGACCAGAGTCCGAAGTATTATGATGCAGACTTAAATCAGCACTGAACCATCACAAACAGAAGCTGAATTAATCACAACACTCCTAAATTTACAACCTTTTAATCTGCAATAACCAGCTCATTAAAAAGTTAGGTTTCAATTTGAAAAAATTACCATTCTCTTTAAACAACTTCCAGAATTTCTGGTGAATAACCCCTTTCTCTGTCTCATGTGAATCGCAGTGACAGCAATGCAAGTGACATCCTCTAAGTGTTAAATGTTTGTTAGATAACGCAAGTGTAAAAATTGTATTGGGAGAAGTAGCATAACCAGGGATTTTGCACATTTTATTATACACTTATAGTATACTGTTAAGCTTTTATTCTGACAAATACAGTGTTTGCATTTTGAAAAATAATAATAATTTATATATATATATAATTTTTTATTTTTTTATTTTTTAACAGAAACCTGAAGACCGGCCCTCCTTTGTCCTGCTCCTTCATGAGCTGGCTTCTACTGCTGACTTCTGATTTATGGCTATCTGTGCTTCTTATGAAAATATAATGTACAGTCCAGAATATTTTATTTATTTATGTATATATTTATATATATTTGCAATTAATATCTATGATTTTTTTGTACAGCCTATGTGGACGAATAACCTGAGATTACTTCATGTTTTTTTATACAATCATATGTCCTGTACTCAGTTTCTCCTTTAGGGGGAACAATTAGTAAGCATCTATTTCAGAGACTAATGGTGTGAGCCTTTGGTGCACAAATATACTCATTAACTGCATTCCATCTGTCTGTATTTTTCATTAGTTAACAACAAATTGTATTAAGTCCATACAAGTGTGCCAGCAGTTTAGTAAATAATCACTTTTACGCATGATGAAATGAAAAAATTCCTAAAAAAGAAAATAACTTATGTTCTTTTTAATAGGTTTATGTAAATGTGTGGTCTTGTGGTCATATCAGAAGTGGACATGCATGACTAATAGTTGAATGCGTCTGCTGTTTGAATGCGTTTACACAGACCACTCGTGCATTTCCACAGTAGACAGGTTGCCAACTCTGTTAAAACTAACCCAATGTTACTTCAAAACCACATCTGAAATATTCTGCTATAATGCTCAGGCTCAGATTGTTCAGTAAAAAATACTCTTTGCCATTGTACTCTTTGGTACAGCTTTTCTCATCTTATCACATTTTATTTAATTTCAGCACTAGCCAAAAAAAAAAAGAAAAAGAAAAGAAAAGATTAAATTAAAGAGAAAAAACACACTGTCTCTCACATATAGCTATAAAATAAGTAATAATAATATAACAACAACAGTGTGACTGCACGTCGTTGATAGATTTGATTGTAATATTTGATTGAGGATTATTCAATTCATATTCAGGTCCAAATGGAACTATTGTGGCTCTTGCAATCCTAAAACTCTAACTTTCAACATTACTAACATGGGGATGTTTATTTAATGAAGCAGTCTATAGTACACATAAAATTGCCTTAGTCTATTACATATGATCGTATCGGTGTCAAATCAGCTGTTGTGCTAATCAGCATACAAGAATTCAACCTTTTAGAGGATTTCAACAGCAAGGTTGGACAATTCAAATGTGTCTCGAAAACGTGTGAAATCTGCACTACAAATGTATTGTGGCCATGTGTCTCAAACCACCTTCGGAAATTGATCACAAAATGCATATTTACTTCTTCCGAGTATCGGTCACTAATGCACGACTCCATTATTTTGTTCATTTGCTTCTGACAAGTTTTGCTATTGAAAACCCAGAAACACCCACTTTCCACTCTCTACATTGTGAATGCATGATTATCATACAGAGTGTGTGCATGTATGTTATATGTTTGATCTGCTGATGTATTTTAATCCATGAATCGTTTAAATCGGGCATAAACAAATCCATTTTTTTTTAATCCAATTTCTTTGTGTAGAGCTTTTAACAGTTCTCATTGTCTCAAAGCAGCTTTACAGAAGAATGGAAACAGAATAGAAATCAAAAAATAAATAAATCTATAATAAGAAGATAAAAAATAAATGAATATATACAATTAAAGTTTCGAATTAATTTTAAAAATATTAAATTTAAATTTAAAATACTATATATCTATCCTTTTCCTAATGAGCAAGGTGACGTGGCAAGGAAAAACTCCCTGAGAGGACATGAGGAAGAAACCTTGAGAGGAACCAGGCTCAGAAGGGAACCCATCCTCATTTGGGTGACATTGGACAGTTGGACAACTCAAATTGTTTATTTTGCTTTAGACTTTTTTGCTTTAACTGATGACTCGAATAACCATTCACTGAAAAACATCTTTATGATGATCCGTTCACCCGAAACAGACGTGTTTGTTATTCGAAGCATTAACGGTGCCAATGCAACTGAATAGGCCTCCGAAAGAAGACAAATTTGCATAAGATAGTGTATAGGGGCGTGGCTTGATCACGCGCTCATTGATGATTGGTGAACATAATCCGTCTCTGTGACAACAGCAGGCAGGACTTGAATATTTATTAGCAGCATCATTACCACTGTTCACTGTAAACAGTGACAATAATACACGTTCCTCACTCCTAATATACGGGCGGAGAGAGAGATCTATATCTAACCAGTTCTTTTTAAGATTAGCTTTAAAGGTTTACATCATGAATTCACTTGTTGAAACCACGTAAAACTAGAAGTCAAGTCAAAAAGCGTTTATTGTCATTTCATCCATATATATATAGCTGTGAAATGATACGTTTGTTCTGTTCAGGACAATTCATTCAGCAAAAATTAGGAAAGAATTTAGGCATAAATATAAGAATCAGTTCGTCTAAACTAATATAGCTGCCAGTGTTGCAGGTGTAAATGAGGCCAGGAAGGCCGTTAAAAATAAAAGTATTAGCATGGATATAAACACAATTTTAATTAACATTATCATCGGTTTTTGGAACAGCACCAACGCTCACACCTCGAATGAGCCGAAATGTGATGACTCACGCATCGACATGCGAAGTCCGATCGAACAGCAGCCGCTAAATGGGTCGTTGTCGCTTTAAGGAAATGCACTTGCAGCCATTTTCTGCTCTTTGTGTGGGGCGTATTAGCGGACAGCGAC
This sequence comes from Tachysurus fulvidraco, assembly GCF_022655615.1. Lineage (NCBI taxonomy): Eukaryota > Metazoa > Chordata > Actinopteri > Siluriformes > Bagridae > Tachysurus > Tachysurus fulvidraco. Next base: position 12,150,187 of record NC_062534.1, read on the forward strand.
CGAGCTGAGAGCATCAGTTGCTGGATACTGAGCGAAGCGCCGCCGTCGTGTTTCTACGCCGCTGTGCGCTCATTGTCCGGTGGTTTGTCGTGCGGACATGCGATTTGCAGGTATGATGATTTTATACAAGTGTTTTCCGATGAGGCATGTCGGATGTGGGAGCAGGAGCCAGACAGCGATGATGGCAGCAACCTGCTAGTGGTGGTGTATCGCTGCTCACCATCACGTCACCGAGCTGTTTATTGCTGAAAATAAACCTTTAAGACTACATGTGATTACCGCAGATCGTTTAAATTAGTTAATCGATTTATTTATCATGCTGTTTTTATACGGCTTGTGACTATAGCACCGATTTCTGAAGTAGCGCATCCGCTGGGTGGAACGGTGTATAATACTGATAGCATCCTTTCCCCTAATGGGTGGGGTGAGGGGAGGACTGGCTTTATGTCCCTGCTTCTCAAACCCAGCTTATTACACCCGTAGGGTGTTTATGGGTTCGCTTGTTAAACATTTTTGCCATTATTTTACACGTTTGTTCATTTGTGGTTGTTTAAATGTCTTTTCTGACAGTCAAATATAAACGGTATCAGTGTGAGAAGGTTGCTACGGATGCTAGGCTAGAGGTGCTAGCTAATTCAACGTTTTGGAGCCGATTTGAATTCATAAATTGAAGTTGAATGCCGGCCCTGTATAATAAAATAGCACAAATAATCGACGTAATGTAGAATATCTTCAGTTTGTCGCTTGTTATTGGATAAATATTTGTACTATGTGAGTTTTGACGCATTCTGTCAGGCAGATGTAGATGATAGCATCTAGCACTTGGTAACAGCTGACTGTTTTTTTTTATATACAGGTCATACATACATATTTTTTATAATATAATGTAAAATTATTATTATTTATTTGCTAGGGTATAATTTAGCCTAATAATATATCACAATATTATGTCATATATTGTGTTTTATTTTGTTACATTACACTTATCTGACAGTTTGGATATTTGACCTCTTTCATAAACAGGCTAATGAGAGGGCTTTAGGTCAGACGACCTTTATGACAGCATTGATGACTAATCAAACATATATAAACGAGATAGTAACTAGTTATGGACTGCTTGACCATGCTACAACCAAAAGATACGAAATAGTTGCCTGCTAGTGAGAGATCATTCACCTAACCTGAGTGTTGAGAAATTTACTGATTGTACAGTACACTCATGTGTCATGTCACTCAAAACTCTCATGTCAGTGATGTAGCTCCATTCAGAGATGATTTCAGGCATTCAATCTGGATATGATGGAAACTCATGTAAAGGCCCTAACACTCCAACTGTCAGTTTCTGATCTGTGGCCAACAGTCACCTGTTGTTTTTGAGATGTATCCCAAATCATTGGCACTGGGCCCTTCACTGCTCTCATGCAGCCTATCGTCAGAGGCCAGCACTGATGGACCGTTTGCTATTTGGCTGATCAGTGAAGCAACTGAGCTCAGTAAAGAACTTTTTTTTTAAATTTCCAGTGGTGTGAAAATGGCTAGGCTGATTTGTTTGGCTACATCCCAAATTCCATGGGTTGTCACAATAACAACAGACGTTTGATTTCTAGAGCAAATAATAACTTGTATTATGATTCTCAATACCACCAAAATGATACTTTGGTCAAAAATTAGTAAATAAAAACAAAGCTGCACACACCTGAGTATATCAACTTGTGGTTTGCATTGAATATGTTCCAGCCATGTATCACTAACCAGTTGGGACTCAGAAAGAAAGATACTTTAGTTTGATGTAAAAACTTCCCTTAAAAATATTAACAAAGGTGTTTGTTATAGCAGTTGTAGTCCAGTTTGGACACCAAAACACTACTAAGTGTAGACAAGGAAGCAGGTTGTTTCAGCAGTCCCTTGTGCAGTACATTCACATTCAGTAGTTCTCTGGTTTCGAATAAGATTACATAATATTGAGGAATATGGGTGTGCAGTGTTGAGGGCCAAATAAGTACAATATATTAATCCAGTCAAAACTGTGAAATCATACAGTCTGTTTTGTTCTTAACAACATATGTTCATGGTATCCAGCTTTTTTACCAGTGTTTGTTATAAAGTACAAAATTGAGCTAGTGTTAGATAATGTACAAAAGCCAAAAAAGCAGGATGCATGTTAAGTCAAATGCAGGGAACATAAGTATTATACTAGCTGTGAATGTGGACAGAAGTAGCTCCAGATTATGAGGTGAGAATCTAGGCAGTCAAGGAAATCTTTAATTCTGAGTCACTGATTCTTCAAATTGTAAAGAGCTAGATGAACTGGTTTGGCAATCTAGCTCCTGCTACAGCTGCTATCAGGCATGTCCCTGTGGATAGAGACCCGTGATCCACTGAAGACATTATATCTTATAACCTTTGGTTTGTAAGCATCTGGATCTGAGATCTGAGAGGAGGAACTGAAATATGTGGTTGGGCATAGAGATGTCTAGGATGACATTCTTAGTATGCTGTCTAGAAAAGTAAAAGGGAAATGAATGAATGAACAGCTTAAATGGATGTTAGCTAACTAATGTTGTCGTAAATGGGCTCGTATTGGTCAGGTTATAGAAATTCTGTTGTCTGAGTCAGCAGCCTTTTTGGAGTTTGAGTTGAGTCACTGTCGAATATATATGGATGTCTCTGAGAATGTCAATGACAGAAAGACTGTTTTTGCACATGACTGATGTCAGGACTCAGCCTGGACTTTTGGCCATGTGCTTCTGTTTATGTTCCGTGTCACGTGTCTGCCCCGCCCTTGTTTACTCCTCCCTGTCTCTGCACACCTGTTCCCAATGTGTTCATTGTCTTGTCTATTTAACCGTGCTGGCAGCGTGGAATCATCTTCGGTGTATGTTGTTCTTCCTTGTCCTTTGTCCTATTTAGTTTCGTCCATGTTCCTGTTTCATGTATTTAAATAATTAAACCTATTTATTTGAAGCTATCCTGTATCTGGATCTGTCTTCCTCCTCCCAGTGTGACAACTGATTACCTTTAACTCTGAGACAATGTTAGAACACAACAAAATGTTGAGATAGTTGAGTTCACTAAATATTTTCAAAAGTTGACTCTTCAATGAACCTTTAATAGTTGATCCCATCTTCAAATGCTGAATGACGCATGGCTCTATCATAACAATTTCTTTAAAGAAGGTTTTGTTGTAGAAAAAACATTAATGGCTCATTTGTGGTTCTCTGTATAGCCGTTGTTGTGCTAAAAGGCGACCAAGCTTTGGGCAGCTGACACTGCTCTAACAGACAGCAGATTCAATTCCTCCCTGCAATGTCTGTAATGTATCATATATGTGAGGTGTTGCCAAGAATCCTCTCTTGGATCTTAATCAATTCAGCTCACTAGTCACCAGAAAGTCTCTGGTACAATTATATAATAACTATCCAATACTGTATAACTATATAATTTTTTCTCTTTACCTTATTTAAACAATTATATTTAAATCAATTCCCAAATTTTTGTACTCCATCACACGGCTGAGTGAGATACAATGCATGCATCAGGAAACTGCATTTTCTTTAAAGGTTCATTGCTCAGCACATAGGTTTAACATATGCATGACTTGCACACATATTTTTGCTTTATTTCAGACTTGTCCAACTCTGACCATCCTCAGTATTTGGTTCTATATCAAGTGTTTTTCTTAATCAGTGATATATATGGAAGACAGTATACAACTACAGTATTTTCCGCACTATAAGGCGAACCTAAAAGCCTTAAATTTTCTCAAAAATCGTCCGTGTGCCTAATAATCCTTATGTGTGCACCGAGTTCCAAAATCTGTAAAAATGTTGTTGTGCGACTTTGGTAAGCGCTCCGCTCGATTGACTGCCGGACCATTTCCCGCTAACACAGGGACGTAATACATACACTACGTACGCTGGCAGCGATAAACCAATCAGAGAACATTACGTAATACGTACAGTATGTACGCTTACCTCTGCTACGCATTTGTTTCTTCCTAACCATTATGCGCTCCACACTCCAGTCCAGTAGGTGGCGGTAAATGCACCTTAAGTTGGTTTGACATCCGCCAATAAAAATCAGATGCTTACGAGGCACAATTCAAACTACAGGCTATCAGTTACACGGTTGTAAATGGGAATAGAGCTGCGAAAGAATTCAACATCAATGAATCTATGGTGCAAAAGTGGAGGAAGCAAGAAAATGTACTGCTCCAAGTTAAGAAGACACAGTAGATGAGGACTTTGATGGATTTGTGGGAGAAGATTGATTAAAAAATAATGTGTGTGTAATGTGTGTGTTGTTAAATAGTAGAATAAAGTTCAACTAAACTCACTGTTTTGCTTCTGTTACCTTTTTTTTGTAGACCGTATGTTTTAGCATGCGCCTTATAATACGGTGCGCCTTATGTATGGGTTAAGTACAGAAATAGAGCCCGTGATTGAGACTGCGCCTTATAATCCGGTGCGCCTTATGGTGTGGAAAATACTGTACTCAAATTACCATGACATGCCTATCAGAGCCCGAAGTGATTATGAATGTTGACATTTCCTTTTGAGACAGGAAGTCAGGCAAGTAGTGTGTTAAATGGTTTGACTATCTTCTGTAAAGTAATGCTAAAGTCCTTGTACAAAAGCTCTAAAACAAATTTTGATTTTTTTTTTTTCATTTTCTATGAACACGTGTAACATGGGGCCATGATTTCAGCAAGTGACATGCTATAGTATGGTTATTTTTTAATTTTAATTTTTTAAAGAAACTTTAGTTAAAACAATTGTTTAACTTTAAGCAAATATAGAGTGCAGCGACTGTCAATGGGAGTAGAGCACACGTGGTCCATGGCCAAGAGAACTGCAGTATGTGGTTTTGCATTGTCTTCCTGGAATACACAAGGACTTCCCTGAAATAGATGTCACTAGTTGCGAGTATATGTTGCTCTAAAACCTTTATATACCTTTCAGCATTCAAAGTGCCTTTCAAAACATGCAAGCTACTTATACCGTATGCACTTATGCACCCCATACCATCAGAGATGCTGGCTTTTGAACTGAATGCTGATATCACGCTGGAAGGTCTCCCTCCTCTTTAGCCCAGGGGACAGGACATCTGTGATTTCCAACAAGAATGTTAAATTTGGACTCGTCTGACCATAGAACACTTTTCCACTTTTCAAACAGTACATTTTAAATGAGCCTTACCCCTCAGGAGACAATGGTGCTTCTGGACCATGTTCACATACAGGTTCCTTTTCGCATGAGAGAGCTTTAGATGGCATCTGCAGATGGCACGGCGGATTGTGTTCACCGACAGTGGTTTCTGGAAGTGTTTCTGGGCTCATTTAGTAATGTCATTGACAAAACATGTGGATGAGTGATGCAGTGTCATCCGGGGGTTCAATGACCACAGGCATCCAATAAAGGTCTTTGGCCTTGTCCCTTACGCACAGAGATTTCTTCAGTTTGTCTGGAACTTTTGATGATGTTATGCACTGTAGATGATGAGATTTGCAAAGGCTTTGCAATTTAACATTGATTTTAACGTATTCCACAATCTTTTTAACACTCTCTCACAGATTGGAGAGCCTCTGACCATTTTTACTTCTGAGAGAATCTGCCTCTCTAAGACATCCCTTTCATAGCTAATCATGTTACAGACCTGATATCAACTAACTTAATTAGTGGCTAGATTAACTTTTTCAACCATTTATTGCCCCCATGCCAATTATTTTGAGACCTGTAGCAGGCATTGAATTTGAAATGAGCTCAATTAATGGACAACAATGTAAAATATCTCTGTTTCAACCTAATGGTTCCTAATGGTTAGAGAGTTTGACTCCTAACCCCAAGGTTGGGGGTTCGAGTCACGGGCCGGCAATACCACAAATGAGGTGCCCTTGAGCAAGGCACCAACCCCCCCCAACTGCTCCCCGGGCACCGCAGCATAAATGGTTGCCCACTGCTCCAGGTGTGTGTTCACGGTGTGTGTGTGTTCACTGCTGTGTGTGCACTTTGGATGGTTTAAATGCAGAGAACAAATTCTGAGTATGGGTCACGGTACTTAGCTGTATGTCATGTCACGTCACATTTATGTTATCTATGCTCTATTGTGAATAAAATATTGGCTCGTGTGATTTGAAAGATTTTTGGTTTTCATTTTATTTATTTTTTATTACTTATTTGTTTGTTTGGCTAGTTTGAAGTGATTGTGTGGTTTTTAAGTTGTAGTCAATTGCGGAAACATGGTAACCGTTCCCTAAAATCTAGATCCAGCTGATTTTCAGGATATTATTATAGTGTCAAGGTTAGTAAATACGTGCTCTCCTGTCTAATTATTTGCCTATGTATTTGTTGTCTTGTTTTAATTAATATATAATATATTTCTGTTAAAGTAACGAACATAGAAATTGTTCCGTATCAAAGTCATTCTTTTTTTATATTTAATTTTTTTCTACCCAGTAATTCCCATCCCAATTTAAAAACATCAAGCTATAACCTCATATATAGATAAAGGGGAGAGTATTGTCAGTTTTTACACATGTCTATATTGTCATGTGCTCAGTTGTCTTTTGTTCTTTGTCATGTAGTGTTGTGTACTGTGCTGCTGCATTATTATATGGTCTTGAAGCAATTTCAGTCCCATGTATGCAAGTAATATTGAACAAAGCCATTGAAATACACTTTATTTGAAAAATTTCCGAGCATGTTAACTTAGTTGTTAGCACAATTGACTTTCAGCTTTGGGGTCGGGGGTTCGATTCCTGCTAGCACGCAGTGTGTGCAGAGTTTGCATGTCCTCTCTGTACTTCAGGGGTTTCCTCTTGGTTCTCCAGTTTCCAAGTCTCATCCAAAGACATGTGTCACAGGCTGTATAGAATTCTTTGAGCTTGAAAATACTGTGTGCAGTTCTCACAGGTGTCTGATATGAAGGAAGCTTAATCTTGCTAAGGGGCAGTGCATTTAATTCATAAGTCAGCATAGTGTGAGTAATATCCATGAGGCCTTTTAATAGAGTACGGTGAAGAAGGAGAGATGTAGCCATGATCACTCTTCTGGGTCATTGTTCTGTGTATTTGCTTTGTAAATGAAGCCTGTTACAACTTCGCTGTGAGATCAGAAGCAGACAATGAGGCACATGATGTCTGAATTGCCTGCCAGCCATCTGACTGAAGTGCAGAGAGCATATGAACAGTTTTTTAACCACAGTCAATGAGCTCATCACACTTGTTGGCTTAGTGGGGCAAGTCATTTATATATATAAATATATATATATAATTTTCTCAACAAGACTTGTGGTTTCAGTAGTTTTTCCATGAGTTATTACACAGTATGAGTAATTATAAGAATCCATTAGCAAATGGAATCCAGCTATGCCGGAGCAGAAGTATAGTAATGTTGCTGCTACTCTGCATTACTGCTTACCCAAATGAGTCTTAAACAGGTAGGGTTTTTTTTTGTGAAGTGAACACTTCAGCATGTCATTATAACGCTTTTCACAGTGTGTTCTTAACCACTTTCACCCTTTTTTACATTGTAAGTTCCTCCCTAAGTTCCTTTTTCCTGTTGTCTAAAAAAGCGAGTCATTGTCTTGTTTTAGACAGTTTGACCGTTTGTGGTAACTGTCATTGAAACAAATAGACAAAGACAAATATAACTTTCATAATTTGGTCCTCCATTGTTTTGCTCTGAAGCTATGTGTCTAATATATCTAGCAAGTAAGGGAGGCTTACAGCATTTTTTTTTCCATTGCACAGACCGAATGACCTTCTTTGGCTAAGCAATTTTATTTTGAGTATAAATACCTTTTACATGTGTCAATACCATAGACATAACCAGTGGTATTCACAGTCTAACCTGAGTCTGATTCTTGGTTGAAGTGGATAACAAACTGTGAAGTGTTTCTAAATTCAACATGGCTGCTGGCGACATACACAACGTGTGTATTTTTCTATATTCATACAGTCCATTAAATATGTTATAAATGTTGCATCTATGATTAAAGAACGATTAACAGTGCAGCCGTCTGAGCAAGTGTATTTAAGATACACTTTCACCTTCAATCTCCACACTGCTGATCCACCACACACTTTACTATACACTTCACTACCTCACTACACTTTACTAACCTCAACATGTCTTCTGCTTTCACTCATTTTATTTAATGAACTCTTATGGTTCAGTACTTGGTGAGGTTTTCTCATTCTTTTCTATGTATAATTTAGCTGTGTTTTTCTTCCTGAGTTTGACCAGTTGTTTTCTCTGTATTTTTATATCCAGTATTGCTAAACCCCACGGTCATTAGACAGAATCAGCCACAGTTCTGACACCTGATTTGAGTTACTAATAATAAAGATAATTACGTTATAGCTCAACACGGTTAGCCTTCAAGTTTACATAATAGGAAACTGGAGGCTTGCAAGCTTTTCTCACTTGTTAGCAACAATTTTAGCTGATGTTAGTAAAAGTTAGACAATTTTAGTATTAGAATTAAAGATATACATATGTTATTTTACAGTGACTATAAACAATTACTTTCTTTTTTGTATGTGTTACATTTCTACAGCAGGCGAAAGCCTAGGGTGAGTGTAGAATGACAGCATTTTAAGATCTCAGACTGATTGGATTATGCTGATGGTAGGTATGACTACAGGACGATGGAGATGTTGTTATAATATTTATTGCCACAACACAACAGCAGGGCTGGCATTTACAGACAGCAACAAAAGGGCAGACATTAAACCAGGATAACAGAGAAACTAGTCTCAGGTAGGAAAAACAACACAAACAATGAACATGAAGGAATGTATATAGGGAACTTGTCAAACATCAAGCGGAACTGGGTAACTACACTAGGCTAAGCTGGCAGAAAATACAAGGCCTCTCGACCTCTAACCTAGTGTGTGACAACATACAAAGAAAATCGCTTTCGTAGTAAGTAGTCTTAACTGTTCTCAAATCAAAGAAGCTAGAAGTTGGGGTGAAAGATAGAAGAAGCAACAAACAAGCTAACAGTGAGAACGACGGCTTCGACGTGCTGCTTTTAAACCAATTAGTTCCACTACTTTGGGTCGGGTTCTTGCCATCCTGTTGGTCAAGTCCTTTCACCCAGTTAATGGTGATTGCCACAGGGACCCACTTATATGATGGTAGCCAGAGACAGAAGAGCAAACAAAAGTGGGGCAAAAAAGAAAAGAGGAGCAGAACACAAATGCAAGCACAATGGACTAACATAATACACTATAAGATATAAGACATAAAATAAAAGATGTTATAATATTCATTGGCAGCCTTGTAGTGTTAGTGCACAAATACAGATGCACACACACAAACACACACACACACACACACACACTATGTTGTCGACAATGCACTGTCTCACAGCTTTACATATCTATGTCTCTCTTAAATACATCATGCTATGTTTTTAGCAACATACAGAAATATAGTTACAGAGAAATGAAACCGCTGTAGTCACACCTGTTTCCCACACAGTAACACTGTGTCACTGATACAGCTTGTGCACATTCACCATTCAAACACCAAGCATCATCTCAACAAAGGTTACAATGAGGACACACTGTTTTTTTGTATGTCCAATTCTAATTTCCTAGGAACATTTCAAACAATTTAAATGTCACGTTGAGTTAATCAGAACCAAGCCTGGCTCAATCAATCAAGAATAAAGGAAAGAATAAGCTCACATACTGTCCTTTGGTGTAAAAAACTGATTGTCAGGATTTACCAAACAGGCATGAGGGACTTGTAGCATTTAGTATAAGATCAAGAGGCTGTCACTACTGTTTTGTCTCACTGCATATGACTTTATGGAATTTGACTTTACAAAAAGTGAATAATTGTATTTGATAGCAAGTATTGATGTTGTTAATGATTAATTATGCACTCTGTTTATTATTATGAATAATTATAATTCTCAGAACAGAGACACTTACAAGGATACAGGTTCAGTTTAGTGCAGCGTTTTTTTTTTTTTAAAGAAGCAAGTAAATAGGCACCGGTCAGGAAAACAGACTTCAGGCAAAATCAAATGCAGGGAGCAGCACAAGGATCAAAAACCAGGATAAACAGCAATGAAACAACGGCTTGGCAATGAGAGAAAACAAAGGAAACTAAGCATACAGTATGCTTCACAACATGACTGAAACTGAAAGTAGCTCTTAAATGTCTAGTGAGTGGCAGTTGAAACCCGGTGAAGTGCAAACAGAAGTCCGGTGCAGCCATTTTTGTAGGCTGCACTGTATGATGGGAAATGGAGTCCTGAGTTTGGCTAGACCTGATAATAATAATAATAATAATAATAATAATAATAATAGCTGATAACTAGGCAAAGTGCACAAGTTATTTACGACTTTAATAGGTCATTCTTGTCAGTCTACACATAATAAACGTAGTAATAAAGGGACTTGTGCTCCTGTGTGATTTCAGGCTGAACTGCTTTGTGAGTGATCGAGCGCAGCCATGACGACCCACGTGACTCTGGAGGATGCGCTGTCCAACGTGGACCTGCTGGAGGAGTTGCCGCTCCCCGACCAGCAGCCATGCATCGAGCCTCCACCGTCCTCCATTATGTACCAGGTATGCGTGCTCTATCCTGCAAAAATATTTTGGAATGTTGCCTTCAAAAGTCAATCACATTGGTAATATTTCCACCAAACATCGATTCAGTATGCTGAGCTGCCAGTTTATTAGGTTCAAATCCCACTTTAACAGAAATCATACATTTTTGTCTATTCCAGCTTTATGCCATGTGACTACAGTTTGTAGTATAAGTCAGACAGAAATACATCATAGTTCAGATTGTGTTCATTTATGAATTTGAATATGCAAATGTTGTGAGCTTGTTGAGTGATAGCTGACTCTTTGTGATAGCTGGTTTTATCACCTTAAAAAAGTGTGCCTCCAGTGCTCAAAGGAGTAATAAGGAGTAAAACACCATTGTCTGGTAGGATGAGCCCATGTTCCATTTCCAATATGATAATGGAAGGATCAGTGTTTTGTGTGATTTTACTTGAATTACTTCAGGCAATGGCAGTAAATTTTCATTGCTTTTGTGGCTGTAAAGATCTTACCCCTGTTGACCATCCCGGGGATCAGGTGAAAAGGTCTGCATGCGCCAAGAATTTGCAATGGTTCTGTTTTCAATTTAATTCTTGCTTGGTACAGCATTCTTGTTTCTTGTAGAGTCTACACCCAGGAAAGCCCATGCTGTTCCAAAGCCAAAGGAGGCAGACCATAACACCTGATACTAGGAATTTAAGGATACTACAAAATTCCGATAAAAATTCCAATTTTTCCACATTTGGCACACACCAACACGCGTACGTGGGCCCGTATGCACAGCCATGACGATTTGTAGGAATCCTCCTGGTCCTATGCTTGATGCTGACTGCATCTATTGCTGTTAGCTTGTGGGGAAAAAGGTTTTATTCTTAAAAATTATAAATGTTTATTACATCTTGATTATGAAGTCCATTGAATATGCATGGTTTGATTATCAAATGTATCGAATCAAAAGCCTTGTCCTGAATGATAAAAGCATACATACCTTATCTTATTGCTGCACCTATAATTTGCTGTACCTAACAATCTGATATCTTAAAGATGTCTTAAATGCCAGTGTACAGTAATTAGAAATTTCACTCTGAATATCATATCTAGATTTCCTATTTCTGTATCTCTGTATGTAGTATGTGTTTTACAGTATTACAGTATGTGTCATATCTATACAGTTTACAGTATGTACAGACCTGTATGTATAAACAAGTGCTTGTCTTTTCATTCAGGCAAATTTTGATACCAACTTTGAGGACAGAAACGCCTTTGTGACTGGGATCGCCCGATACATTGAGCAGGCCACGGTCCATTCCAGCATGGTGAGTAGAGCGCAGCGATCGCTGTTCTACCTCCTAGTAGAACGCAGATCATGTGACTATGGCAGCTGCATGATAAAAAGCACAGCATTTGATTCACGCACAAAGCTGCTTTCAGTAACTGTCACTGGAGGTTTCACCAAACTCAGAATGTGAGCAGAATCATTTACTCACTCGTTCTTCAAACAGTAGACACATAAAGATTAAAAAACATACTGAAACTTACGTGTCTTGTGGATGTCGTGTGTAAATGTTTCAGTAAGTTTTTTATATTTTCGCATCTACTATTTGGAGAATGAGTCTTTCAATGCTGAGTAGGTGAATTCCATTATGTTTTTCCTCCCTTTTAAATGCAGTGTTTTCCTTGTACTTTAGTAAAAATCCTAAACAGTCTTTCCAGGATTTTGCAGCTACAGAAATGAACACAACATCAAGCAAACTCTGTGATATTTAGAGGAACTTGCCAGTCGAGTCTTTTGACATCACACCGCGCATTCAGCAAAAACCCTCTTTAATTCACATGCATCAAATATGACACAGCTATAGAAAGAGGTTACATATGTGTGTCTTCACTTGGTAAAGTTAAAAAAAATCCTGTACTTGCAATATCAGCAACTCAGGTAGTTCTCTGCAAACAGAGTGCAATGAAACTCGCACTATGCATTACAAAGTTTGAAACGGATACAGCAAAATCAAGCATTTCTGGTGAAGTTTTTCATAGGGGGGGTGTTTATTTAATATTTTTGGAAGTCTTAGATGTTGGATCTCGTGAATCAATGTAATCATTGACAAGTTGCTGTGTTAAAAGAGGAATAAAACATTCCAGCACATGCTGTTCTAGGAAAACTATCAGCCCCAGTGGCTAGATGGAGATAGTGCTGCACCTTGTTTACCAGATGGAGTATGAAATAACAAGGTATTGAGGTCATAATTGTGAGCCTTTTCTGACTCAGGAGTCATGGCCTTGTACTTTATTGTAACATCTGTTAAAAGCAGAAGCAGAAGGTCGTATTTTCTTTAATTGGTTAAAAATAATTGTTAATTTGTATGTACATAAATATGTGGGGATTGATAAGAGTTAACTAAGGGTTTCTCACATAAAGCACATGCTATCAGTGCAATTTATTGATGATGCTCTTGTATAATCAATGGCTTTGTCTTCAGAATGAAATGCTGGAGGAGGGACATGAATACGCTGTCATGTTATACACCTGGAGAAGCTGTTCGAGGGCCATTCCCCAGGTACACGGCAAGCCTTTTACCCATGATCCTATACCTGATATCTAAAATCAAATGAATTGTATATAACACACAACACATTTCATTGACAGTTTCCAGTTTTTTACCTGAGCTTGTCAGACCTCAGTGTTATTAGCAATGTCAAGAGTATTTAAGTGAATATATATTTGCAGAGTGTAAGTCCTCACGTGTATTCGATAGATGTTACAAACGTTATAGCGATATTCTAACCTGATATATCAAACATTGTAAAAGACAAACTTGATTTGTTAAAAGGTGTCATGAAGGTTAATTTTGCTTCTAATGTAATAGTGTGATATTACCCTCCTTCGGGTCTTAGGTGAAGTGTAATGAACAGCCCAACAGAGTGGAGATATATGAGAAGACTGTGGAGGTTTTGGAACCTGAGGTCACCAAACTCATGAAGTTCATGTACTTCCAGGTAAGAAAGGAACCGGTTAGCAATTTGTCTTTCATTTTTCCATAATATTCAGTATTTTATAGATGTGTACATTTTAATAGTGCTACACATCTACCACTAGAATGTAGACGCACATAAGTGAATGGATTTCATGTGGTGCAGAAAGGAAACATTTATGATTCTCTGCTCTAGCGTAAGGCAATTGAGCGATTTTGCAGTGAGGTGAAGCGTCTGTGTCACGCTGAGCGCAGGAAAGACTTTGTGTCTGAGGCTTACCTGCTTACCTTGGGCAAATTCATCAACATGTTCGCTGTCCTGGACGAACTCAAGAACATGAAGTGCAGTGTCAAAAATGACCATTCTGCTTACAAAAGGTATGACAGGAATTGCTTTCAAGATTTTTAGATGTTACCTTTGTGCCTTTCAAAAGCTTGTATTTTTTCCTGTAACTGTTTTATTCTTCTAGAGCCGCTCAGTTCCTCAGAAAGATGGCGGATCCCCAGTCTATCCAAGAATCCCAAAACCTTTCCATGTTCTTGGCCAATCACAACAGAATCACACAGGTACAGTCGAATTTCAAAGTTGTATTTAGCATAAGATCTGAGATTCTGTTTATATCCAGAGAAACTTCAAAGTTTGTATAAGAATTATTTTTCATCCATTATCTATGTTACTATTGTCCAGAGTGATCATTTAATGACATGTTTTAATCTTCTAGCTCTGGTAGATTGAACTCAGGCCAGTCTGAATGTCTCATTGAGGGGTTTTATTTAAGTGTGTTATTCGAGTTGTCACATAGCTCTTGGGTATATGTGATACTTTATATACAATATTTATGTCAGAACTGGCAAACTGTTTGTTTAAAAGTATGCAAAGTTCTTAATGCCGGTCTGAATGGTTGTTTGATCTTTATTTTTGCAGTGTCTGCATCAGCAGCTGGAGGTGATCCCTGGCTATGAGGAGCTCCTGGCAGACATCGTTAACATCTGTGTTGACTACTATGAGAATAAGATGTACTTAACACCCAGTGAGAAACACATGCTACTCAAGGTGCCATGTCTATGCTTCATTTACTGCAATTGCTTACTTTCCATCCATATTTTAGGAAAAATCCTGCTGAGGAGATCTGTGCTTAGATATTTTGTAACCTGCCTTACAGGTGATGGGGTTTGGGCTTTATCTGATGGATGGAAATGTCAGCAACATCTACAAGTTGGATGCCAAGAAGAGAATAAACCTCAGTAAAATTGACAAGTTCTTCAAGGTTGGCTTGAAATGAGTAGTTAGCGGAACTAAAAAAAACATGCCCTATGAGTTGGATTTGTTAATGTGATGAATTTGTTCATTTGTGTGGAAACATCTCTACAGCTCCAGGTCGTGCCTCTGTTTGGTGACATGCAGATTGAGCTGTCTCGGTATATAGAGACAAGTGCTCACTATGAAGAGAACAAGTCAAAGTGAGTTTGAAAGTTTTAATAGGAATAAGGGGAAATACATACCTGCCATTGCTCTCTTATGTATTGGCTAGTGACTCATCTAGTGAAGCAAAAATTGTCAGTGTGTCAAGACAAGTATGTTATCTTTTATACAAGAGCTAATCTTAATCTGATGGTGCTGAAAACATTATTCAAATGACTGTCTCATAACACAGACTTACACATACATTGTTATACTTCACTTTATTTTTTTCTATTAAAGATGTGCTCTGTGTTTATACGCTGCTATTTTAATGGATCATCTTTGTATTGATGAGAGTTTACAGTATATTGCTGTTTAATCAGCAGTAGCATGTTGATCCATGTTAGTATTGTTAGGGTTTTTATGTTTCCTTATGCATGTTTTTGAATCTTCTAAATCGGTCCTTTAACTCCCCAGGTGGACTTGCACCCAGAGCAGCATTAGTCCCCAGTATAACCTGTGCGAGCAGATGGTGCAGATCCGAGACGACCACATCCGCTTCATCTCCGAGTTGGCACGTTACAGTAATAGTGAGGTGGTCACAGGCTCCGGCTTGGACAGCCAAAAGTCTGATGAGGAGTACAGAGAGCTGTTTGATCTGGCACTCAGAGGTTTGCAGCTCCTCTCCAAGTGGAGCACTCATGTCATGGAGGTGGTAAGTATGTGTGTTTGGGTGTGTGTGTTTGCGATACACAGAGCACATGCATGCCTTAAAAGCCTGGATACAGCAGTTGTATTGTTTCTTTCCAAGTCAATTCTAACTCGTGATTTATGTCATGGATTTAACTCCCTCATAAATGGTTTCTTTTTTCTCTCTCATGTTTCACATCCTATTCCAGTACTCATGGAAACTTGTGCACCCCACTGATAAGTTCTGCAATAAGGACTGTCCTGGCACAGCTGAGGAGTATGAGCGTGCTACACGCTATAACTATACCAGTGAGGAGAAATTTGCCTTGGTGGAAGTGATTGCCATGATTAAGGGCCTGCAGGTGCTGATGGGCCGCATGGAGAGTGTGTTTAACCAGGCCATCAGGAACACTATCTATGCTGCCCTGCAGGACTTCGCCCAGGTCACTCTGAGAGAGCCGCTTAGGCAGGCAGTTCGCAAGAAAAAGAATGTCCTAATCAGGTAAGTTAAGTGTCGTGTTGTGAAAGGGACCTGAAAATTGATTAAAACCTGTTATGGCTATGAAAAAATGTACATTTAACAGTACTTGCTTGGAGCCTGCAAATACCATATCTACCTTTAGCATTCTTTAGCTAATAAATTTTAATGCTGTGAATGTCAAGGTGGCAATATACACTATAAAATGCAGTGTGTCAGGGCAGCATGGCCACGTGCTGCTAAATTACTGTAGTTACTGTAGAATGTGAGCAATTCTTCCATTCACATGGTTGCAACATTGCCATATTTGTCCTTTGTCATCAGCGTTCTACAGGCCATTCGGAAGACCATCTGTGACTGGGAGGGAGGCAGGGAGCCACCAAATGACCCTTGTCTAAGGGGAGAGAAGGACCCCAAAGGTGGTTTTGATATCAAAGTGCCCCGCCGTGCCGTTGGCCCCTCAAGCACACAGGTCAGTTACACTGACAATTTTCTTTTCATATAGCCGTTGATTAATGATTACATAACAGTTACAAACAACTAGAAGATGTTTTCTAGAATTATCTACAAAGATTTTTTCCCTTTGCAGCTGTACATGGTGCGAACCATGCTCGAGTCTTTGATCGCAGACAAGAGTGGCTCTAAGAAGACCCTGCGCAGCAGCTTGGATGGCCCCATAGTCCAGGCCATAGAGGACTTCCATAAGCATTCCTTCTTCTATACCCATCTCCTCAACTTTAGTGGTGAAAAATCATTTTTTATACTAATACAAAAAAACACAACATTCAAACCCAAGTTCTTAAAAGAGTATGTATGCAGCAATGTATATCATTTTGAATAGCAGTGCCTTTATCACACTGTATTGCTGTTACGGTTTCCTGAGTAACAGTCATGGCAATATACTTGTCGTAATTGGTTCTCAGAGGCCCTTCAGCAGTGCTGTGACCTGTCGCAGCTTTGGTTCCGTGAGTTTTTCCTGGAGCTCACCATGGGGCGTCGTATCCAGTTCCCTATTGAGATGTCCATGCCCTGGATCCTCACTGACCACATTCTAGAGACAAAAGAACCTTCCATGATGGAGTAAGTGCTGCAAACATTGCAAAAACCAACACGCCAACATTTTTGACATCTTATCGTATGCCTGTAAAGGAATTCCTTTGCAGTTTGTCTAGTGTTATTCTGACATCAGCCGTAGACGTGCCGGGGGAGAGGCGCTTATTAGAATTGGCACAGATTTCTATCCTTTATTACATGACATTTAGAAACATGAATATGAAATATGGTTCTTAGAAATTATATATTGTTGTGTAGGTTATGTAGTTTGTAAAAGTATATTTTATGGAATATGTAAATTTATTTCAACTTCAATAAATCTTCAGTTTATGTGTGGTTAGCTTGGTAGCTACTCTATTTTAGGACTTCTAAGCTATAGCATTGCTAGTTAGCTTGCTAGCTAGCTTGTCACAACAAAAATTTTACTCAGTTTGTCTAATAACATCTGTGTCACTAAAATATATGTGACTAGAAAGAAAAAGAATAATTGTAAAAGTAAACTGAATGCATGTTTTCAATTGAAATGTATTTCTTTTTCGGTGGGTTGCACCGTGCACAGGATAAAAAACACATCTACAGTTCTCAATTTCAGTTCCCACGATTCTTCACCTACAGAGAGTCAGTGCTGTCTGTAGCCCTCAGGCAGCTCCACACTCAATTGGAATGATTTCCACTCTCTCACCTGTCACTTGTCGGTAGCAGTGAATTTTTATGTTTTTAATGCCTTTTTTACTGTGTGTTTTTTTTTCAGGTATGTGTTGTATCCCTTGGATCTTTATAATGACAGTGGATATTATGCTCTAACCAAGTTTAAGAAACAGTTCCTCTATGATGAGATAGAGGCTGAGGTAGAGTCTTTCTTAGTATGCTGTTGTAAACTATACGTTTCCATCTATTTTGTTCAAAGATTGTCATTAAACAGTGTTGATTGTTTGGTTGCTTTATGTAGGTGAACCTGTGTTTTGATCAGTTTGTCTACAAATTGGCTGATCAGATATTTGCTTACTATAAAGCAATGGCTGGAAGGTGAGCGATTATTTATACCTCATTTACCCGTCCATATAACTGCTGACTTAATAATTAGTTTGTTAAATGATGTTTTGAATGTGTGAACGTGTTTGTCTTAGTGTTCTCTTGGACAAGCGTTTCCGAGCAGAATGTAAGAACTATGGAGTGATTATCCCATATCCCCCCTCAAACCGCTATGAGACACTGCTGAAGCAGAGACATGTGCAGGTACAGACTTCAGTCACATACAGGTGTTGAACGTCCACAGTATTTGAGCCTTAATACATTATGTATAAATATTATATATGTAAATAAAAGTGTGTGTTTGTGTGTGTGTGTGTGTGTGTGTGTGTGTGTGTGTGTGTGTGTGTGTGTGTGTGTGTGTGTGTGTGTGTGTGTGTGTGTGTTCACAGCTCCTGGGTCGTTCCATTGACCTGAACAGACTGATCACCCAGAGGATCTCAGCAGCCATGTACAAATCCCTGGACCATGCAATCAGCCGCTTTGAGAGTGAAGACCTCACATCTATAGTGGTAAATGCAACGCACCAAAGACTGAGTGTATTCCATATGTTGTTTTAGGAAAGCATCTGTAGCCAGGTTTCCATCCGCATTTTCCACTGTTCTATGTGGAAAAACGTTTTGCAAAATTTCCTCACTCCCACTGGTTTCCAACCAATATACCATATACCAAAATACTGTTTACAGATAATTTGGTTTTTGCGAGATAATGTCATACTTACATAATGATGTAAATAAAAATGTAATTGTTCCCTACAGAATTTTGTGCGTACCGTAACGCAAATTACAGGTACATCTCATATGTCTCCAGATTTGAGACCGACAGAGTGGTGCATCTTGTACTACAGTTTTATAGTGTGCTGGAAGGCATGTACTTCCCTATTCTACCCCAACAGATGGCTACTATGACGATGCTAATCTGTATTGTGTGTATATGTATTTTCCAGGAGCTTGAGTGGCTACTGGAAATAAATCGACTGACTCATCGGCTGTTGTCCAAGCACATGACCCTGGACAGTTTTGACGCCATGTTCCGGGAAGCCAACCACAACGTGTCCGCTCCGTATGGTCGCATCACTCTGCACGTCTTCTGGGAGCTCAACTTTGACTTTTTGCCAAACTACTGCTACAATGGCTCCACCAACAGGTCTGTGCAGATTCGCTGCAGAGTAATACATCTATATGAATATAGCTGTTGTCATTCCCTGTTCATTGTGTTTTATGCTGCCGAGCAGATTTGTGCGCACAGCCATTCCCTTTACCCAAGAGCCTCAGCGGGATAAGCCTGCCAACGTTCAGCCTTACTACCTTTATGGCTCTAAGGTAGGATTTAGCATTATCACAATGTGAACATCAGTTGTGTAAAGTGCTTAATATGATTAAAACCATAAAGCGTTGTGGTTGCAATTTTAAAAAAAAATAATAATAATAATTTGTGATAGCAAACATCAGACTTTTAATAATCATTTATCCAAATCTGAGGTAATTTAGAAAATTTGCAACCCATTTTATTTAGATTTCTGCAAAAACACAAAAACCTGGAGGGAATAAAATCTGTTGTTGTGATATTTATCACCTAAACCCATGAATGTGAAAAACTCTCAATTTTTATTTTCCTCATTCTTTATTTATATAATGTCATTGATTTATTTAGCCTACCTTTTTTCAGTGCTAGAATATAGATCATGATTGTCTCAAAGTTGTACAGCTGGTGGTAAATTCACCTCTGTACACTAATTATATAAAGATGTTCCTAATTTATCCAAATGAATCCAAAGCCAATGTTAGTGCTGTATTTACAAAAAAAGTCAAGAAGAGTACATTTTTAATATTTCGTAGAGCTGCGAGACAGAGCAGTTCAGCACCACTTGCTACCTCAGAGTTAGATGTTACTTGTTAATGACTAATCTGAAAAATAACCTGTGCAGTCTATATAGAAGTATCAATTATATGACATAACGACATTAATGATCTGTTTAATTCAAGTATATGTATAATATTCTGGCGGTGCTAACCAGGGGCCTGGTTCTTGTTTAAGTGTGAAAATAAAGGAATATAGTTTAGTTATAGTTAGTATGAAGTAATTCACCATCAGCCATATACACACCTATTCTAGCACCCTATTTTTTTTTTACTAAAGAGTTTCTTTTACTTCTGCATTATTGCTTTGGGACAAAAAGCTATTTTTCCAACCAAAAATAAAAATGTGTATCAGTAAAGAAAGCAACATATTACATAACAGACCACTTGTCAGTCAAAAGTATTGAAGCCTGCTTGCTTTTACAAATTATACCTAAGATTGTTGACTGTTAACGTAAAAAGCAAAGGCTTGTCACCGTTTACTGACTTAGTTTAGTTTGTTACTGTGTAATGTTTTTTGTAGTACTGTATATAGTACACATTTTGCAGTGGGGTTTTTTAAAATGTAAAATAAACCAATTACCATGTGATGTGTTGTTTAATTTGATTGTGTGTGAAATGATTTTCTTCTCTGGTTTACAGCCCCTGAACATTGCATACTCCCACATCTACAGTTCCTACAGGAACTTTGTGGGTCCCCCGCATTTCAAAACCATCTGCCGTCTCCTTGGTTACCAGGGCATCGCCGTAGTGATGGAGGAGCTGCTGAAGATTGTCAAGAGCTTGGTAGTGTTCATTTAACCTGTTAGCAGAATATCATTTTACACTCCTGTAACAATATTCTGTATATAAGCATAAGGAGTTTGTATTAGACATGTCTGTTATAAACTTTGCTTCATTTAATTAACCTGTGCTATTCAGCTCCAGGGCACCATTCTGCAGTACGTGAAGACTCTAATAGAGGTGATGCCGAAGATCTGTCGCCTGCCTCGCCATGAGTATGGATCGCCAGGTAAGATGGCTGGGATAATCACATTCCTGAAGCAGGTCTGTGATGATCCTTATCTCCGTCATTGAGTATTGGAATGGTTCGGCACAGAGGAGCTGGTTTTGAATCTATAATGGACTCAGATGATGAGCTGTTCAGGAGTTCCTGGTTACACAACTCAGAACCAAATGTATATGACTGTAGAAGGGACAGTATTTATAATCACACTCTCCAGTGTTTATAAGAATTTTTAATCCCACTCTCTGGCGTCGCTCAAACGATGAGTTCCTTTTGAGTCTGGTTCCTTTCAAGGTTTCCTCTCATGCCATCTAAGGCAGTTTTTCCTTGCCATAGCCACTGCAGGCTTGCGCATTAGGGATAAATTCAAATAAATGTCCATAAATATTTTACGGTCTGTAAAACTGCTTTGAGACAATGTCTAGTGTTAAATGTGCAATAGAAATAAAATTGAGGAAAAACAATGATCCTGATAATTGTCAGAGATTTCAAGACTAATAGTTTTAGTAATAAACAGCAAACTTACAAATTTAAAAACAGCAAATTTATTTTCTTTTGTCCTTTAAAGTTCACCTTATTTATTTTGAGGTATGTGTTTTCCAGGTATCCTGGAGTTTTTTCACCACCAGCTCAAGGATATAATTGAATACGCTGAGCTGAAGACTGATGTGTTTCAGAGCCTAAGGGAGGTTGGCAATGCAATCCTCTTCTGCCTCCTTATTGAGCAAGCTCTGGTAGGAAGCTATACATTCTGTACCTTTCACTTTGTTTCCTGTTTCTTAGCCTCACAGTTCGAGTGTGTAATATATGAAATTATTATATTTGTTGGGGATCTTCCCACTGAGAACTGGTTAATAAACTACAGAACAATTGTAAGGGATTTGGAGTCATCGGATCGTAGACTTTATTTGTACATAATTTAAACCTTATACTCATAATAAATGTGTCTGAGGTAGTTAGAATAGAATAGAATAGAATAGAATAGAATAGAGTAGAGTAGAATAGAAATATGAACCAGATTGTCTTTATATTGCCACAGTAAACTGCAACTGCAATAATATCAGTAATTTATATAAGGTACAATCAGAATACAAAGAATGAGAGAAATATAAATATGATATGGATATACTGTTGTATAATACTATAATAATAACAAGCTGCAGAGTGGATTGTCATTCAGAAATATCAATCCAAATATAAGCAAAACTTTGCAGACATTAGCAATGTGAGCAGCCGAATTAACCTGATCATTAAACATGATGAAATAATATTCATACTGATTCCTAAACAACACCAACATTGTGTGCTCAATGCCAGGAGTAAACATGCAGTGATATATTGAAGCCATCCATATTGTTAACAAAATAACAAAATCATGGTACAAACTCACTTTGTTACATACTTTCTCCCACACATACAGTACGCTTGTGTTCAGCTAACACTGAAACTCTTCTCTCTCCACTAACTGGTAGAAGATTTATACACAGACAAAACTCAGACATTGTAATAAAGTTGTTGCTTAAACCTTAATAATAAATAATGTTATGAAGTCTTGAGGTTTAGTCTGAAACAGAGCACAGTTTGCATGAAAAACTGGCAACGCGAAAGCTGTCACATGGTCCGGAAATTGCAGCGCAGGACCGAAACCTGAAACTGTGATACGATTCACATGAACGGATGGCACTTGTTCAGGAAGTAAAACAACCTGCACACGTGTTTTATCTGATGACAACATCATTAGTTTAACACACATGTACTGTACCATGAGTAGCAGGGAACAGTGTGAGGCACAGATGAGGTGAAATACATTACTGATAAATAAAAACAAAATTTTATTACGAAATAAAATACGTAAATGTCATGATGTAAAATGAATGCAAATGCACCGTGAGTCTAAAACCAAACAAATGCTGGTTAAGCGAGGCACCACATTCAGACTGTAGCAAATGTGTCCAGTGAAAGCAACCCCTTCAATGAACTTTTTTTTTGAATAATTTGAATATTTTATGTAAATATAATGTTATGTAAAACCCTGGATTTTTTACGGTATGATATTTTCATGATAAATTTGTCATCGGAATGTCTTTTTTGCCAGGAATCATGTCTGTTATTACTTCACGTTAAGTTCCATGTCTTTCTCTGACTTACAGTATAATGCAGTATGCAGTCTGTTAGGCTCTATATGCAGACATGTTTTTGTTTAGGCTCTGTGCATTTTATTTCCACAAAAATCTATTTGATTTTTTGTTTCTTATAGCTTTGTAGGTTACAGCTCTTGTAGACAATTCTTGACAACTCATAGCCTGTACTAGTTCCTGTCAGAGGAGTATTTCTGGAAAGGGAAAATCCCAGACTACAGAACCAGTTCCTTGTCCTGTACTGAGATTTTCCTTTGTTTTGAGCTGGAAATCAGTATTTTTTCTGATGCATTGTACATAATTGTCACCCTGGACAATGTATACAATGAATAATCTGTGTATGTGTGTGTGTTTCATTATTGTGTGGATGCCAATGCTGTGTCAGTAGAAGATAGTGCTGACATCTGCCTCTAAAACGCAACTTTATTTCTCATTACACGCTGGCAACAACCAAAGGTGGTAAGGAATTAGGACTAACTCATGTAACCAAACCATACAAAGACCAATAGCACACCGTCTCTGGTCGCTGTCGCTTTTTTGTTTCACTTCACATATTGTTTCTGGTGTGATGTTCTGCCATGGATTCAAAAGATAAGATGTTCACAGCCCCAAAACAAATGACTAGGCAAAGTTAGTTTCATGTTGTTTAACATGGTTTGTATTTGGGGATGCTTCGTTCAATTATGATCTAAATTATGAGCCCTGATGTACCGAGGGCTCAAACCCCAGCACTACAAAGCTGTCACTGCTTCCACCACCCTGTCTGTGGCAGAATATTCAAAAGATTTCACTGCAAAAGACAGACATCACAAAATACACATTGCAGGTCATTTTGAATCGACTAATTAAAGAGAAATGCTTCTTTCATGTCCTCTGAATCCTTGGCATTATGGAACACTTTCCTGGCTGATCGTAATCGTCTTGCTCTGATGCACTGATCCAACATTCATTCACTTTGCTATTCAGTCACATGTAATATTCTGATGCTTGCCTTTAATTTCAGTGTTTAATTTATCTTCTTTGTTTTTTTCTTTTCATTTCAAACTCTACTTTGTGACAGCAGATCACTGCATGCTGATCTATCAGTGACACACTTTCGTTCTGCACAGGGCACGAATATACTTCTTGGTTTATTATTGTGTTTGAAACGAGTCAGTGTGCCCTCATTTCACTAAAACTGATCACTTTCAACACATTTCATTTATTTTAGGGTCTTTGTTCTCCATATATATATATATATATATATATATATATATATATATATATATATATATATATATATATATATATATATATTGTATTTTATGCTATGATGTTATGCTGTGATAACAAATTTCTTCTTATCTTCCAACTGATGTTTTTGCTTGCCTATAACAGTTCATGTGTTTTAATCACCACACAAAGTCCTGAAGCCATACAATTCAATAACGTGTTGTGATCTAATCATTTCATAACGTAAACCTGATATACACCAAGTTGTTCATTTATTATCTACACCCACGTTGTATGTACACTCCACTATTATGACATATCCCCAGGATTTTGACTGAGGAAAATTTTGCGATAGTTGTGGCCACAAATTTTGTTATTTTTTTTTTTTACTGGCTTTGTAATATTTTGCACATTTTTTGTCATTTCTTTTTGGAAAACTACTTGAACTGGCAAAATTGCAAGCACAGGATTTTTCTTCTACACTCCTAGCAGTGAGGACACAAATGTAATTATTTTCTGTGATAGCTGTACTCATGTTCAAAGCACATAAGCACATATCCTTTTTCTGTTAATGACACCACATGGCACGTATTTGTACCACACAGTAACCTAGAAAATACTCAGTGAGTACAGAGATAAGGTAGAATTTAATAAGCTGGCTAGTGAGTGTGTTGTAGGTGTTATTATAAAAATGTGACAAAAATCATTTTAAACATGTTGGACTGTAGTTAAAACACAATGGATTTCATATGTTTTGCATATTGGTCCAAATCTGTGGAAAATCTGGAATAGTTTTGAAAAACTCATGAAATCCTGGAGAGACGGTAAAGAGTTACCTGAAAGTTGCTCATTCCAAGTATGTAATGTCTACAGTCTGTCTGCTGCTGTGTACAGTTTGTCACTCCATCCATCAGTGGAAATGGTTTCCCACAGGACCATTGCTCTGATCTGAAACTAACCCTGGAGTTATAGGACAATGAAGGCAAATTGTGCATGAAAAAAATTTGCTTCAGTGGCACCGACACTTCATGGTGTGCTAACCAAGTTTGTGTGTAATAGTGTAAGACTTTACAGCTCCTCTAGAGCAG
Source organism: Tachysurus fulvidraco (assembly GCF_022655615.1). Lineage (NCBI taxonomy): Eukaryota > Metazoa > Chordata > Actinopteri > Siluriformes > Bagridae > Tachysurus > Tachysurus fulvidraco. The sequence continues at coordinate 12,175,682 of NC_062534.1, forward strand.
CGTTTGTGTCTGATCTGTTTGTGTGATCACCATAAACACACTAAGTAGGTAAATAAAATCTGCTCATCAGTGATCCTAGTGTACTTCCTTTACACTAATAGATGGTGTATAGGCTGCAACAGATGGACTACAGTATTTATACCATACAGTAAAAATGATCAATGAGTACAGATATAAGTTAGGTGTATCTAATAAACTGGCAACTGAGTGTATTACAGGTTTCATGAGACAAAATTTGGATTATAGTTAGGACACCATGGATTTCACACAGATTTTATCTGTACAGTATATAAACCTTGGATAACATCCCATTTCCACACAGCTGTTTGTGAGATTTCTGTATTTTCAAAGTGGATCCAGGATTAAACCTTTGTTAAGCTGTTTGGTTGCTCACTAGATTTCTCTGGTGGTGTGTTTTCATTTTAGTCGCAGGAAGAAGTCTGTGACCTCCTTCACGCAGCTCCATTCCAGAACATTCTCCCCAGAGTCTACATCAAAGGTGAAGAGCGAAACAGATTATAAATAATTGCACTGTTCTCTCAGTAAGGCAGCTTTGAATGCTGAGCCTTATCTCATGATATTGCTTGGTCTGTAGAGGGTGAGAGGTTGGAGGTCAGGATGAAGAGGCTGGAGGCGAAGTATGCTCCTCTGCACTTGGTTCCTCTCATTGAGAGACTTGGCACTCCACAGGTGAGAGATAAACAGTTATTCGGAGGTAATAAGGAGTAACTGAAGTGAAATGTGATGCAAAGATCGAGCTGCTTGTTTTCAGTGCACAGTATTTATAAAGCCATTTTCCTGACAGCAAATTGCTATAGCAAGAGAGGGAGACCTGTTGACCAAGGAGAGACTATGCTGTGGCTTGTCAATGTTTGAGGTCATCCTCACGCGCATCCGCAGCTTTCTGCAAGACAGCGTGTGGCGTGGACCACCACCCAGCAACGGTGTCATGCACGTGGACGAGTGCATGGAGTTCCATCGGCTCTGGAGCGCCATGCAGTTTGTTTACTGTATCCCAGTGGGCACACACGAGTTCACAGCAGAGTATGTGATTTACATTGGAGTACTGACAGAGATGGAAACCTAAAACAATGAAGCATTAAATGGCATTATTATTGAGGGTTCCACATGATAAACCCAATACATCTTACAGCTTTGGTGTGATAAAGGTTTTAGGAGTATTAGATCTGTCTTTTGAGTCTACTGAGCATACTTTGGTGCAACCCTGCTTGTGTTTAGGCAGTGTTTTGGGGATGGACTAAACTGGGCCGGCTGTGCCATCATCGTGCTGTTGGGACAGCAGCGGCGCTTTGACCTCTTTGATTTCTGCTACCACTTGCTGAAGGTCCAGAGACAGGATGGCAAGGACGAGATTATCAAAAATGTGGTAAGTTTCTTCCAGAACATGGCCTCTATGACCTTGCGGAGTTAGTTAGTTGATTTGTCTAAATGTGTCTAATACTTCACTATCCATGCCTTCGACTTTCAGCCCTTGAAGAAGATGGCTGACCGCATCCGAAAGTACCAGATCCTCAACAATGAGATATTTGCTATTCTCAACAAATACATGAAGGCTGTTGAGACGGACAGTTCTACAGTCGAGCATGTTCGCTGTTTCCAGCCTCCTATACACCAGTCCCTGGCAACTACATGTTAAAACCCAATTCAGCCTAACTCTTGACACTCTTCCTTCTGGTGAGGGCTGGTTCTCAAACATACTCGCTTAAAAGGTCAAAGGTAATTTGCAAGCGTTTTCTCGACCGCTGTTTTAACAGCGTCAGACATACCTCCACACGTCCATAAATTAGATCCTCAAGTGAACTGAAGGCCTTATCCACTGCCCTCTTAGCCTTGATTCTGAACATCCTAATAAGATTCTTTAGGTATCACACAGGACCTGCCTATAATACACAAGGCAAATTATTATAAGTAAAAAGTAACAAATTTAAATATAACTGTTAAATAAACCAGAGCACATATATAAAATTTATATTGTGATTTTTATCGTTTTTTTTTTATATATAATTATTCCTTTTATTGATAGTAAATGGGCTTTGGTAAAGACCATTTTTGCATGTCCATTAAAAAAAATAATGTTTCACATTTCAGTTGTCCACCTCTTTCAACTTAATTCCTCTTTTCATTTTTAATGTATGTCCCTACAGTAATAGGTCACTAGAGTATTAATCTAGTTTGCATATTTATTTATCATCTTATCTTTTAACATATTTTAAAGAGATCACCAGTTTCTTTCATTCCTCAGTTTATTTGGCATATCTGGATTGTTTTTAAAGCCTATTATATCTTCTATTTTCCATCTTAAATGTCAGAAAAAGTGAAGTATTTGGTGTGGTACTTGTTCATTTTTTTCTAATGTAATATGTCCTGTGTATTTGCTTAATCAAAAGAAAACAAACAAATCCCCACCAATCGTTGCAATTAGTAACGTCTCGGTTTATGAACTGCTTGTATGGGCTAACGATGTTTTAATTCAAAGTGTGTATTTAACCAGTGGAGATGTTTAGCATTGTGCATTCACATAATCTAAATTTCACAGTTATGTTGCAACGGAACATGAAGGATTTCTTTTAAATACCTCTTAATTTTATTTAGAAAATATTCAGTATTTCAGAAGTGGGGAATTTCCTGTCATATGCTGTGGCACACATTTGTTTAGGGGAAATGACCTAACTTCCATTTTCTGTAAATAAGGGCAGTTAAAACACCTAAAGCTACTGTCATGAGTGGATCCTCATGAACTCATCTCTTTCCTGAGTTCAGGATCTTTTACATACCTTTCTCTTTTAAAGTACTTAGAAAAGTAACGGTTTCTTTGCTCTCATAACCCACATAACCCAGTTTTCCTTGCGCCTCCGAGGGCTTAAATGGTCAAATAATAAAAAGGAAACAAAAATTCGGAAACTTTGACTTTAAGTGCTGGCATGACGGGTGTAATTTATTGTCATCTTGAATCTTATTGTGACATGATTTTTTTGTTCCTATTGTTGTACAAGTGATCACGTGTTTTAAAATAGAAAAAGAAAAAACAATGAAATGTACAACAGATGGTTGTGCAAATGGATTGATAATTGCATTGTATTTCCATGAAATAAAAAATATCTAACTGAAACCTGATTTGTGATTTACTAATGATGTCAGCATTTGTTCCAAAGAAGGTCACCTACAGTATTTCCTCCATGTTCAGTAATGTCAAAGTGTTAGATGGTTTTGTAAAAAGTAAGTGAACATTAGAGTGGTTTTAATTCAGTGCAATGCAAATTTCACTATTTTTTTTTCCTCATACAATGGGCAAAGAGGAAAGTAAGTGAATCCTTTGAAATTTTGTATGTAATGTATATATATCCATTCATGTATATATTTGTCATAAAATCTGTAAAGTCGTTTGAACGACTTTTAAAAAAATTGGAAAGTCGTTTGATCTTCAGTTCAGTTACAGTAATCAGAAACACAACCTGTTTTAACAAATTACTGTATTCTTCTCACACATATTACAAAATACAAATATTCATAGTGCAAGTTGGAAAAAGTATGTGAAAACTGAATGACTTTAACAAAAGCTAATTAGAGATGGAAATTGGCAAATTAATGAAATGAGATTTAAAAAGCACTAAGACATTTTAAGTTTTCAGAAGAAGAAACTGATAATGAGAATTTGACACTTGTCATATCAAGGGAAAAATTAATTCCCA